>NC_081180.1:98137316-98437316 GCF_029867415.1 Vicia villosa | reverse complement strand
AACCAACACGCACAACAAAAAAATTAATTAGAAAGAAGAAGATAGTGAATAACTTGATCTAAAAATAAAATACTCAAACATTCTCACAAAGATTTGCAACAATTTCATTTTAACTTTCACTTCACACTGGTTTTGATTTGGTCGAAAAACCTAAACAGAAACCCTAGTGCAACAAAAGAAAAAATGAAAGAGAAACAAACAGAGTCCATTGAAGATTGAGGTTGCTTGTGTAATTGATGTGTCAGTAGAAGTTGGTTTAATGTTTGTTTATTTCAAGTAAAATTTTAAAATGATGGCTTGATTTAATGCTTATTATAGATGATATATGGAATGTGAATATTATGATATGTTTGAAATTTAATGTTGTCACTTACTCAAGCTTTCTTTTTGCATACTTATAAAAAATATACTTATTGATTTTATTAGATTGATCTCGAGACTTGAATATACTTGTCTTTTTGTATAGTTGTACATGTGTTCAATCAAGAAACTATGATATTATTGGTTTCTATTGAGAGTTCCATATTGGATAGTGATATGGTTTAAACAATAGTTATAAGTGGTTGGTTTCCCTCATCATATGAGCTAGATTTTGGAGTTTTGTTAGGTTTAAACTCATTTTGAGATTTTATCACCTCCTTTGATCTGTTTGGCCGCCTATAAATATCAAGTCTTGCAAACTTCACACCCTCTGGTTCTATATATATGAAGAAAAAATCACCAAGAGCGACGAGAACATTTAATGTTATAGCTTTGATAATTTATTCCAAATATGATGCTATATTAAATCCTGTTTGGGAATGGTGAGACCCACTTATATGAGATAAATGCATAATTAGTTGTAAAATACAGTAGGATATAGTTTTACCCACAACAAGGTTTATTAAATATTATATCTGTACTCATTATTTGCGAGCGAGTTTGATTTATATATTTTGAACAAGTATGGAACCTTTTTCTTGTCTCATATTGCTGAAGAGATAAATGATTCCCCTATATTCTCAGGTGATATATCCCTTATTCCTGTGATATTTATCTCAAGTATCATCTCTCATATATTTTCTGTTAACTTCTTTTCCCTCTTTGTTGAAACGTGTATGTAGACGGTGTTCCAAAAGAAGGATTACGAATACAAGATATACTTGTTAGAATTACGGTTCTGCTATTGATAAGGTAAAAAGTAAGTTCTTGAAGTAAATTCACTGTAAATTAGTTGCTTGTTTTTTTTGTATATTAGTTGCTTGTATCATTCATAGTGTTATGGCATTATTAGAAATCAAGCTATATTTTTGAGCAACATTGTTTTAAATAACACTGTTTTGAATTAATATCAATTATGGTCAAAACAAATGTATGAATAATGAACATACACTGTTTGGAATGTGTAACATTTAATCATGGCATTAAACACAATATATATGTTTATTATTGACTCATTTGTTCCGACCATAATTGATATTAATTCAAAACAGTGTTTCTAAAAGACAAAACTTGATTTCTAACACTCACAACACTATGAATGACACAAGCAATTAATATACAAAAAAGCAACTAATATATAATGAATTGACTTCAAGAACTTACTTTTTCCATTATCAATAGCAGAACCGAAATACTAACAAGTACATCTTGTATTCACAATCCTTCTTTTGGAACACCATCTATAGACACATTTCAATAGAGAGGGAAAGTAAGTTAACAAAAAATATAGGAGAGATGCTACTTAAGAGAAATATCACAAGAACAAGGAATCTATCACCTGAGAATGTAGGGGAATCATTTATCTCTTTAGCAACGTGAGACAGTAAAAGATTTCCATACTCGTTCAAAATATATATATCAAACTCAATCGCAAATAATGATTAAAGATATAATATTCAATAAACCTCGTGGTGGGTAAAAGTATAACATACTATACTGAACAACTATTTATGCATTTATCCCATATAAGTGGATCTCACCATTCCCCAAGAGTATTTAACATAGCGTCAAATTTGGAATAAACTATCAAAGATATAACATTCAATGCTCTCGTCGCTCTTGGTGATTTTTCTTCATATATATAGAATCAGAGAGTGTGAAGTTTGCAGGATGGATATTTGTGGGCGGCCCAACAAATCAAAGACGATGATAAAATCTCAAAATGAGTTTTGACCTAACACAATTCCAAAAGCTAGCTCATATGGTGAGGGTAGTAAGCCAATTATAACTATTATTCATACCATATCACTATCCAATATGGAACTCTATATGGAAACCAATAATATCATAATTTCTTGAATGAGCACATGTACAACTATACAGACAGACAAGTATATTCGAGATCAATCTAATTACATCTAAAAGTATATTTTTTATCAGTATGCATAAACAAAGCCTGAGTAAGTTACAACATTAAATTTCAGACATATCAGAATATTCACATTCCATATGCCATCTATAACAAGAATTAAATCAAGCCATCAATTTCAAAATTTTCTTAAAACAAAACATTAAACCAATTACTACTAACAAATCAATTACACAATCTTACTAACTAAATCAATTCATCAAACGCCTAACATACATTACACACACAACAAAATTAATTTGAAAGAAGAAGAGAATGATTAACTCGATCTAAAAATAAACACTCCAACACTGTCACAAACATTTGCATCAATTTCACTTTCACTTCATATTGCTTTTGATTTGGTCCAAAAACCTAAACACAAACCCTAGCACGACAAAAGTAAAAAGAAAAGAGAAACAAACATAGCCCGCTGGAGTTTAAGGTTGCGTATGATTTAATTTTGATTTCTTCTATTTTTATGTTGTGTGTGCTAGTTAGAACCCTAAAATAACAAAACTATTTACCTTACAACGAAAGTAGAACAATGATGGTGGACTGGAGCTTCGTCGTGGACTCATGGTGGATTAGTGGTGGTGAAGGTGAGAAACAGTGGTGAATGATGAGAGAAGAAGAGAAATGTGGATGCACTAGGGTTTCTGAGAGAACAAGAACATGAGTGGTGTGCAGGGCCGACCCAAGGGCAAAGCCACCCAGGCTAGGGCTTTAGGCCTCAAACTTTTGGACTGAAAAAATGCCTCAATTTTTTTTATTTTGTTATAGTAATATATAATGACATATTAGACACATAAATTATCATAATTAAGTTGTTAAAATTTAGGCATTTTTTTTCTTTTGGTCTTGAGTTTAACTCTTAACAACCACAAAATTATTTTAAAATACATTTTAAAGGTCTCATTTTAAAATTTTCTTTAGACCTCCAAACGGGTTCGGCCGGCCCTGGTGGTGTGTGTGCGGAGTCGGCTGATGAGTGAGGTATTACACCCTTAAGTGAGAATAAAATGAA
The DNA here is from genome assembly GCF_029867415.1 of Vicia villosa. Classification (NCBI taxonomy): domain Eukaryota; kingdom Viridiplantae; phylum Streptophyta; class Magnoliopsida; order Fabales; family Fabaceae; genus Vicia; species Vicia villosa. The sequence goes on along the minus strand of NC_081180.1, from coordinate 98,433,960 downwards.
ACGACACCGTTTTGCAATAGTGGGAAAACTAGGCGGGTCCGTATACTTGCGGTCCAGATTTTATTACCCGACCCATCTATTTAAACCCAACTTAATCCATCATCAATATCCATTAGATCCGTTAGACCGTTTAGACCCACCAAACATATTTTTTTTCTTTTCGGTTTTTGCCGGGTTAGGATGAGCCTTCGGTTCTTGTCCGGTCCTCCGGGTAAAAATTCATGATTAGAAGAGGACGTAACTTTGATTTTTCCTCTTAAGCAAGCAAGGTGCAACGTGGTTCTCTGGTGTCCCCGCGTTATCTATTTATTTCCCAAACGCACCCTTCTTCGTCTTCTTCTACTACTTCTTCCTTCTTTTCTCCAATTGCAAAATTCTCCGTATCTCCAACTATCAATGGCGACAATTTCTATATCAAATGGCTTGAAAACTCTGTTCACTCTTCTGGGAGCTCTCATGCTTGCTCTCCTTCTTTACACACTCATTACCGACGGTTTCCCCTTTCGCAAAGAACTTCTCACTCCGTAACCTCTCTCTCTTTCTCTTGCTACGTTGCTTTGTTTTCTTTGTTCATGTTTATTTTTATTTTGATAATTATACAATAGAACGATCATAAACACTATAAATGATACTTTTTTTTCCATGCTCATTATTTGATTCAGGTGGATGGCAGCAACTTTGATTGATTTCTATATCAACGTTACAATTTTGAGTGTAAGTCTAACTAACTAACTCTGTAATCATCTTCACTAGTTAAAAATATTATTTATTATTTGGTGTTTCAATTTCAAATGTACAAGAAACAGCTTATTTGGAATTAATTATGTTCAGAAGATGTAAAGTAAGAGGGGTTATTAGCGGCGTGTCTATGTCTTTCGCTTACCACAACACTTATAATTTATTATCGGTGTTGCCGTGCCAGAGTCGGTGTCATGTTTGGGGTGTCTGTGCTCCATAGTTATCAGTGATAGGCTCTTGCAAATAAAAGCTCTTGAAATTCTAATTTGAATAATAGGCTATGAAGGATTGAGTCACTACACTGATTTTGTTCTGCAATATATTGGATTGAGAACTTCCATTGTTTAGTGCATTTTTCTAATGAAAACTTATCACTTCATTTTTGCTGTTGTAGTAATATTTAATGAGTATTATTAGAGGCGTGTTTGGATTGACTTGTTTGAGCTTATCTATTGAAACAAAATACTAATGAAGTTGTTTGATAAGCCCTCTAGATTAGCTTATGAAAACAATTTGATTGTTTTATGTATTGCTATATGAATAACTTATTCATAAACCCTTGCATGATAAATTCTTATATAAGCTATTTATCGAAACAGATCCATAGTTTAAAAAAGGAGATGTGTATTTTCAATTTTTTTTTTTTTGTGATGTAACCCGTAAATTTTCTTCTGCTGAACTTAAAACCACATTTTCTTTAAAGCATGATTAACACTTAATGGAAAATTGTCTAATTAATAATGTGTCAAAATCAGTTTCCAACTGAAGTTTCATCAGCTGACATATGTTTTTCTGTCACATCAGACCTGGGTTATTTACAAGGAAGCAAACTGGATCCGCTCAATTCTATGGATAATTTTACTTATCTCCCTTGGAAGGTATCATTTTCTCTCATGATTTGATGTTCATTTTGCGTTATTGGCTCAAATATCGTGATTTTGCTTATAAAACCTATCTATAATCTATGCAATGAGAGGAATCTCTTTTTAGCAAGATAATCTAAGCAATGAGAGGAATCTCTTTTTTTTGTTTTGTTTCAGCATTGCTACATCTGCTTATATTGTGTTGCAATTTTTGAAGCTGTCATCTCAAGAATCTTCACAGGACCCTATGAGCTATGTTCTTTTACGACATCCACACAAGTATGTCTACAAAAAAACAACTAGAGAGTAATTTTCTCTACATCTGATTCACTATAGAGTAATGTTCCATAAATATATATGAAGAAAAGGTGCAGGATGATATTTTAAGAATCCAATTTCATGTTTTAGTATTTAAGTTTTCAGTATGATTTTCAATGTTTTGTTTTTCACCATCAATTCTAATGTAATGCGACACTTTCTATACAGGAGTGGCACAGAGCCAAATACAAAATGTTCTACTGTTGCGACTCTAAGAATCCTTTTCAGCGTTTTGGGTGTTGTCATGCTTGGAACCTTGGTATACACTCTTGTCACTGATGGATCTCCTTTCCGTACGGAGCTGTTGACTCCGTAAGTGCTTACTATTTGTTATTGTTATTCATGATGTTATCCCTGTAGACTCCGAAACATTTTGTTATTGTTAAAAGGAATTTCGTTTCCCATCACAGTACTTAACTTGGGTTTTCTGGTTCAGTGGGAAACAATACGCAACATCATTATCACTCACATTCGACGTTCTATGTACTGTCTTCTATATAGTTCACTGAACTTATATATACTCAACAAGCTATCAATGACTTTTTACTCTCTTATTTTGGATTAAGTTCTTGCTAATTATTGTAATGGAGTGGCTTCTTCATGAATCACGAACCTTGTAAGGCCTTAGAAGAACCATTGTTTGAAAAAGACGAGTACAAATTTGCACCGCATGTGGATGAATTGTGGCAACCTTCATCATTTTACTTTGGTGCCAAATGCATAATCATCAATACTAAATTAAGTTCAATTATTTATATTTCACCAGATTTTGAAACCTTAACCTATTATACTTTTTCAAGCATCCACCCAAATTGATCTAAGTAAATCCAAATAACATAATATCATAATAAAACATCTATAAATAACTGTTCTCGTTATATAATTATATGCAAACTATCTGTTGGTAAACATTTGAAAGTGTATGCATAGAATGCAGTGTGGACAACATTGATTTTGAAAGTTGTGACCTATAAAATGTTTTCTTAATTTTCCTAATTGAAATACTCACAAAGGCAAAGCATGTTATTTCTGTGTCATTCAAGTATATATTTGCAACTTTATCATGCACATGTGAGTAAGTTTCTGCACCGCTTCTGCTTGTGGCAGTCGTTTATCATATAACTGAACTTCATATGCTCCAAAATGTTTGCAGGTGGATGCAAGCAACACTAGTTGACTTCTATATCAATGTTGTGGCCATAGCAGTAAGTCTACATTTTATTAATCTTAGTAGCTCTAAATTAAACAGAATATATAAAGTATAAATTTATTTCATTGACTTGGCGGATTAATATTCAAGAAGTTCTGTTTGTCCACAAATAGATTTTAAGACACTCTGTTGACATTATTATTAATTTTGTGCTTATAACAGAAAGACTTGATTCAATGAAATTGTCAATACTCCTCTTTCTGATCTATTTTAAGAATGACTAGGGGTAACTTAATGATCTTAAGATAATCAAAGTAAAAAATTTGTGAACAAGGGGTTATGATCAATACTGTATAAATGTGAGAGTTTTAATATCAATATCAGTATTCAGTACACTTGTTTTCGTTTGGATTTAATTATCATAAGTTCTTAACTATTCACACAATAACAGGTCTGGGTTGCCTACAAAGAATCTAGTTGGATTTATGCTGTCTTTTGGGTGATTCTATTGATATGTTTTGGCAGGTTAGTCCACACTATTTTATGTTTGCTTACTGATCGGTGATTAATAATTAAAATCATCTATTATTTGTATATAATTTTACTTAGAACGTTAAATAATTTTAGTTTTATGACATAGGTTACAATTTCCATTGCTTAATTTTTAACTGTACTTTGATTTGGACTTCACATTTTTCAAATTGAATTTCCTTATGCTATATGAGTGTTTGGAGTTGAGGCTAAGCTTCCTTTTTCATTATTAAAAAATTGAGGCACATAGTTCATTCCTAGACAAGTGAGCTAACAGGGGTTCTATTCCCAAAACACATTTCGGAAGCAGAGACAAGCGATATCATTTAGTCATATCGTACATGTCAAATGTACCCGGTCTATGCGGTATTAGTTATATTTAATTCAAAATAATAAAGAGAAAACGAGAAATGTGTTAACCATGAAGATACAAAAACTAAATTTGTAATTTTGGATTATATCTTTGAAAGAGATGTGTCATTTACACTTTTCATTCTTGTGTGTATGTCCCTTTAATCTTATACCCTATCCCAAGGTTCATGCTTCATTAGGTTCTAACTATAACATACTATTTTGTGGCTGACGGTTATTTACGTTTCCAAATTTTCAGCATCACTTCATGCGTCTACGTTGTATGCCAGTTGTTCAAGATATCTTATCAGGATCCTGCTTATCTTATTTTAGTGCATCATAGTGACAGGCAAGTATATATATAGCAATTTTTTCCAAATTTTTATCACTTTTGTTTGAGACTGAAATAGGCATGAAGAAACATTATTTTTCAACTGGCAGAATCCTCTAACTGTTAAGTTAGTGTTCTGTCTTAATGTGATTTCCTCATAAGAAAGAATCCTTTACTACTAAACAAATAAATGTTCTCTCTTCCTTCTATTAATTTATTTAGAAACGGCAATGGTTATTGATGGTAGGGCAGAAAACAAATATAAGGGGATTTCTGCTGATGCTACATAGCAATGGTGTTAATGAACAAAAGGTGTGGTATACTGATGTATATGATCATACAAATCTGTGAGTGATATGTTCTTACACACTATTTTACAGTCTCTTTGTTATTAGGTGATTGTTATGTGAGTGTCAATAGATTTTTTGGAGCCACTCTTTTTGTTGAGACTCACATGAAATTCACCTAATAATATAAAGCAGCACTTCAGAAGCAATTTGTTTTAAGTATTTCTGGAGCTAATTATGCTTAACATCCACATTATTGATAATTACAGGAAGTAAAGAGGGAGCAGATAATCCCTGAGTAGATGCTGTGACCCCAGAAGACAGAAAATTAACATACTGATGAAATTGATGCCAGGAGAAAGCCTTTGTAAACACTAGTTGGTAGTTGGATGACATTCTTCTCGGTATAAATAAATGAAACACAGTTATATCCCTAGTGTAATTTTTTATTTTATAGTTGTGTAATTTGAACTTCAAAATATATTCACGGAATGTGCTTTTCTATTTGTTTATATCTATTTCTCCCTTCCCTTTATACTTTTTTTAACATTTGGAATGCAACTTCATTTTCTACGGTGCATATCGTTGCAAGAGCCTCTAGGTGAAGAGGGGCGATAAAAAAGAATTGATTTTTGAAATGTATTAAGCTATTTGAAAACATTCAGACACTACGAACTACTTACACCAAATTAATCAAACCATAGCCCCGTGCCTAAGTCACATGACCACGTTGAACTTTAAAGAGATGGAAGAAAATAGATAGATAATATTTTTCCTTTAAATATTCACACCAATATTCTAAGGCTTTCACGTACGTCCAACTTGTAGTTACAGCTTCAATGAGACAACTATCAAATGACTAAGAACTTCTATTTCAAGGTTACTAAAGGGTAGTCGAAGACCTAGGACAACCATCAAATGACTAAGAACTTCTATTTCAAGGTTACTAAAGGGCAGTCGAAGACCTAGGTCAACCATCAAATGACTAAGAACTTCTATTTCAAGGTTACTAAAGGGCAGTCGAAGACCTAGGACTGAGAAGGCACACTCGTAAAAAAAAGATGACACAATCACCATACTCGCTATAGATTCTCTCATTTTCACTAAGGATTTGGGGGCAATTGTTCCGGGATGATCAGATTGGCCATCGACTGATCATCCAAAGGAAGTCATGATTCATTTGGACTGCTCGCAACACAGGGGAACTACCCTATAAAAGAGCACGGATGATCCAGAGCACGAATACATCCAACGGCTTTTCGCATATCTCATGCGTAGAGAATAACATTTTGTTACTACCACTCCATTATATAAAGGACATGCGTGAATAGTTTTAAGCATACAATTCTAAATTCAAATTTCATCCACTCTTTTATACATATTGACTTGAGCGTTGGAGTGTTAATTTTGCAGGTCAACTCTTCCTCATCCGCATTTGAGGTTCAGGTCCACCGTGGTTCACCAAAATCATCAATTTTTCGATCAATTCTGGTTGTATAATAGAACATCTTATTAAAAACTATTAATAAACTTGAATAACTTTTTATGTTTTGTAAGTATTTGTAACAACTAAAAAAACAACAATTTTTTTTAATGAAATATAAAAAACTCCATTGCATATTTGATTCCTGTAAATAAAATGAAAAATAATATGGTGATGTCTAAGGTGAGAGATTATTATTATTTTTTTGAAATTTTTGATTCGAACTTGAGACCTTGAGAGGAACCCACTCTCAAGACTCAAGTCTCAATTATTAGTAGGGGTGCTCGCGGTGCGGTTTGGGCGGTTTTGACGAAAAAAATCATCCGAACCGCAAGAGAAAAAATAGTGCGGTTTGGTTTGGTTCGGTTGGCTTTTAAAAAAAATCCGAACCAAACCAAACCAAACTAATGCGGTTTGGTTCGGTTCGGTTGGTTCGGTTTTTTACAAATATTTTATTGAGCCATACATACACATATAGATGATAACATAATTTTGTATTTATACATTCATACACTATCAAATAACAACAAAACTCGTCATATTTTGACAACAATTTTCCATTTAATATGTAAAAATTAAATTAGACAAAAGTGGAATATTAAACATAAAATAATAGCATAAAACAATATAAAAATTATTATAATGAAACAAAAAAAATAGAAGAGACGAAAGATTAGTGAAAGTGAAAAAGAAAAAAAGTGTTGAGAGATTAGAGAAGAAGATATGCGATAAAAACGAAACTGAAATACGGAACATTTACATAAAAATGAGAAGGTGAAAAAGAAAGAATATAAGAGAGTAGAAATTATAGAAGAAGAGGGAAGATGTATGTCGCAAAGAAGGTGCGATAATGTTATTAGAGATTTTATAAGATCGGGATTGAAATTATATGTGTAAGAATGAGAAAATTGTTCGTAATCATAATGTTAATGTATAATAAGTTTAAGTTTGGGTTGGATGTGAGTTAGTAAAATTTAGGTTGTAACATAGTGCGGTTTGATTCGGTTTGGTTCGGTTTACAAAATACAAACCGAACCGAACCGTGCGGTTTTGTAAAAACTGACCCAAACTAATCCAAACCAAATGCGGTTTTTTGCGGTTTCGGTTTGGTTTGTTTGGTTTGCGGTTTTCTATTGGGTTGGTTTGGTTTTGATCACCCCTAATTATTAGGCCAATCCATGAGAATTAAGGTGAAGGATCTATTAAGTCACTCGTGTACCACCAATAATATACCCTTAGATATATCAAAAGTAATTAAAGAGTTGAGATTCATTAATAAAAAAGAGCAACATATGTGTTATCTCTCACTCAATTCTCACTTCTTCTTTTCTTCGTAAAAGAAACGGTTAGTTATCATTGTAACTGTTTTGACCTCTTCTCCTTGCATTTCCCCACCTTCTTCACTCATTTACTTTTGAATTGGAAATAATTGTTGGTTGCAAACCTCATATTAAAGCTAAAAAAGAAAAAGAGATAACAAGGTTTCTGTAGAAATAATGTATATTTGGGCTTAGGCCCTCCTTCTTATAAAAAAAAATGTATAAGCTTGAGTTTCAAAAAAAAATCTATAAAGCTGCGATTTGATAAATACATATATCTCAGATTTTATATTGCTTTATATACTGGAAAAATTTGTTAATCCGGTTAATTTTTATTGACATTTAAATGATAGTAACACAATGAAAGAAAATCTTAGAATTTAATCAAAATATTTTGCCCCAATTTACCATGAGATCTTATGTTTTCTATCTGTGAATAGCCATAATTTTTTTATCTCTTTTTCAGTTAATTCTTTTTTTCTACCATGAACCACCTCCATTAGAAACCCAATGTATCAAAATTTCAAGGTAACTGTTTTGAGTTTTGACCACCTCACATTTGATTTTTCCCACTGTTTTCTCACTTTTTCTACCGTAAAGAAAGTAATTTTTGTCCTATAAACCTCAAGTCAAATATAAAAAGGAACACATAAATTAAAGAAAGTTTTCAAATCATAGTTGAACCTTGGCGTTTGATAAAAACACAATTCAAATAAAGTATGTATGACTTAAAGTGACGATGGATTTGAAGATTTATATATAAATCTGTTTCGTTTTTATTGGAGTTTTGATAAAAACACCAAGATCTAATTCTTATAAATTATTCAACACATTTTGCACCCACGTCAAATTCTTTATTCATATGAATAGTTTGAGTTTTTTTTTATTTTTTATTTCAAGTATTGTGAATTTGATTTCATGGTTGTGTTGTGCTGTGTGGATGAAATACTACCGATAACTATAACTAGGAGAAGCCAACTCAAAGAGGAGGAATAGAGTGTAGAAAGATATGTGTTTATTTTTATTTTTTTAATAGATCTCAACCCTTCAATTATTTTAATGAGTACACTGTTTGACGTACACTGACGAGGGACTTAAGAGCTCCCTCACTCTAGAATTACCTAAATAATATAGGTGAAATAAATGAGAGAATATAAATGAAGATGAGAGAAAATGAAATAATACATTAAAAAAAGAAAATATAAAGGAAAAAAGATCAACAACTATCACCCAAGTGAGGTAGGTTTATGAAAGAGAAAACTAGAAGTCAACTTTGTCCTTTAAAGTTAAAAATAGTTTGTTAGATATTGCTGAATGAATGGATCGGTTTACGTGACTTGTTTATGCGACTGTGCATATTGATTAAATTTTTGTAAGTCATATTGGTAGTTGAAACAATAATATAATTAAATAGTTAAAAAAACATACATTCTTAATTTAAATGCAACAACAAACTGACAACTTTTGGTCACAAAGGAAATTTTTGAATAATATAAATGATCTCATTGTATGTAAATGAGTAATGACAAAACTTAACAGAGGAGGAGCATCTTTTCTCTGATATTTCCAGAACAGCATCGTTTCTTATGTTATATGGACAGAATTCATAACTTCAAGAGGACGCAACTTGTTCTTCTTTCGTGTTTTCTCCTATTGGAAAACTGTTGGAATCTAAAACTACCAATGGCGCCAATTACTTTATCAAATGGTTTGAAAACACTCTTCAGTCTTCTCGCTGCTCTCATTATTGCTCTGGTTATTTACAGGCTTGTAACCGACGGTTTCCCCTTTCGCATAGGCTTTTTCACTCCGTAATCCCTCTCTTTCTGTTTTCTTTGTTCGTGTTTATTTTTATTTTGATAATAACAAAATAGAAACCATACTTTCTTCCCCTGCTCATTATTTGATTCAGGTGGATGACAGCAACTTTGATTGATCTGCATATCAATATTACAATATTGAGTGTAAGTCTAACTAATTAACTCCACATATCAGTTTTCTTCTGCTGAACCCGCCTACAAGTTCTCAAATTTAAAATCACATTTCCTTTACAATATCACCAATGCTTAATGGAGCACTGTCTAATTAATTACTATCTCTCGTTCTATTTATAAGAAAAAATTTACTTTTTAGATACATTAAATAAGTAATGTATCTAGAAAATGTATAAACTAAATACATTAATTATTCAATAAATCTAAAAAATAAATGTTTTTCTGTCAAATCAGGCTTGGGTAGTGTACAAGGAAGGAAATTGGGTCAGCTCAATTCTATGGATAATTTTACTTATCTCCCTTGGAAGGTATCATTTTCTCTCATGATTTTATGTCCAATGAGAGGAATCTCTTTTTAGCAAAGATAATCTAAGCAATGAGAGGAATCTCTTTTTTTTGGTTCAGCATGGCTACATCGGCTTATATTGTGTTGCAATTATCGAAGCTGTCATCTCAAGAATCTTCACAGGACCCTGTGAGATATGTTCTTTTACGACATCCACACAAGTATGTCTAAAAAAACCAACTATAAACTAATTTTCTCTCTTCATCTGATTCACTATAGAAAAGGTGCAGGATGATGATATTTTAAGAATCCAATTTCATGTTTTAGTATTTTAGTTTTCTGTACAATTTTTGATGTTTTGATTTTCACCATGAGTTCTAATGTGACGTTTTCTATACAGGAGTGGCACAGAACCAAAAACAAATTGTTCTGTTGTTGTGACTCTAAGAATCCTTTTCAGCGTTTTGGGTGTTGTCATGCTTGGAACCTTGGTATACACTCTTGTCACTGATGGTTCTCCGTTCCGTACGGAGATATTGACTCCGTAAGTGCTTACTATTTTGAAAGTTGTGACCTATAGTGTGTTTTTCTGTCTTCATTTTCTGTGTGTCATTCAAGTATATATTTACAACTTTGTCATGCTCATGTGAGTAACTTTCTGCACAGCTTCTGCTTGTGGCAGTTGTTCATCACATAAGTTAACTTCATAAGCTCCAAAATGTTTGCAGGTGGTTGCAAGCAACAGTAGTTGACTTCTACTGCAATGCTGTGCCCCTAGCAGTAAGTCTCCATTCTTTTAAAATCTTAGCAGCTCTAAACTGTACAAAATATATAAAATATAGATTTGTTTTACTGATTAATGGCCACTAAATGATCTCAAAATAATCAAAGTAAAAAAATTTGTGTGCACAAAGTTATGATCAATACTGTATAAATGTGAAAGTTTTAATATCAGTATTGAGTACACTTGTTTTTGTTTGGATTTAACTATCCTAAGTTCCTAACTATTCTTACAATATCAGGTCTGGATTGCCTACAAAGAATCTAATTGGATTTATGCGCTCATTTGGGTGATTCTACTGATATGTTTTGGCAGGTTAGTCCACACTATTATGATATAAATATCGAAATAATAAAGAGAAAATGAGAAATGTTTGTTAACCATGAAGATTCACATGTACATTTCAAATTTCGGTTTTATGCTTCGAAAGGTGTCATCTATATCTATAATTCTTGTGTGGATGTCCCTTTAATCTCATACCCTATCATAAGGTTCATGGCATGCTTCATTAGGTTCTAACTATAACGCATTATTTTGTGGCTGACGGTTATTTACGTTTCCAAATTTTCAGCATCACTTCATGCGTCTACGTTGTATGGCAATTGTACCAAATATCTTATCAGGATCCTGCTTACCTTATTTTGGTGCATCAAATTGACAGGCAAGTATATATAGCAGTTTTTCTTTTTATCGATTTTTTATGACGTTAATTTGAGACTGAAATAGGCATGAAGCAACATTATTTTTCAACTGGCAGAATCCTCTAACTGTTAAACTAGTGTTCTATCTTAATGTGACTATCCTAATAAAAAAGAATCCTTTACTACTAAACAAATAAATGTTCTTTCTTCCTTCTATTAATTTATTTTGAAACGGCCATGGTTATTGATTGTAGGGCCGAAAAGGAATATACGGAGATTTCTGCTGATGCAACATAGCAATGGTGTTAATGAACAAAAGGTGCCGTATACTGGTTTGATCATACAAAAAGGAACCAGATAATCCATGGGCAGATACTGTGACTTCAGAAGACTGAAAATTAGCAAACTGATGAAATTGATGCCTGGAGATAGTTTCTGAAAACATAGTTGACAGTTGGACGATGTGATTCTCCACAGAAATAAGTGAAACGCGTAGTGTAATTTTTTATTATTTAGTTGTGTAATTTGAACTTCAAATTACATACACTGTTTGTTAATCTCTATTTCTATATTTGCTATTTTACATGTTGATGTTTCCAAGATTTCACTCTCGGCTGTCCAAGAAGTTGATAACACCATTGAGCATGATCAATTTATCATAAAACTTAGTTCAAAGTTTGAGATTGTCAAGAGATACTTTGCTGAATAGAATTCCTTCTTTAGATGCTAATGCTGGAGTTTCTAAGGGAGCAACAAAGTTTGCTTACCCAAAGAACCATGACTAATGATGATACCCTTTTAGAGCCTGTGACAGTTGTCTATGTTGTTCATAGTAGAGATAAAGATCGTGATCGTGATGGACTCAATGTTTTTCTTGCAAACAATTTGGATTGTGTTGGAAGCCTATTACTATCATTACCCATGTCTCCAAAACTGATCTTGTCCTCGAAGACCGAATTCAGGAGAAGAGGACTCGGAGGATTTTCTAGATTACACAGTGTTAGAGATTCTTAATATAACTCATTCATGATATAGCAAATGCTTCAAGAGCCAGTACAACATATGTAGCAAGTGCTGTAGCAGAATCCATCACTAGATATTACGACACATCATATCCTAACAAACTATGCTAAGTCACAACCTTCTAGAAGCTAAAGGGATAAAAGCAACATAAGGAAAGCAAATATGCCTTGTAGAATTAGGAATCATGGGTTGCTTGTTAGTGTTCTCACCTCCATGGCCCGAGTCTGTATCAATATCCATCCCATCAAATTCAACTATGTCCTCAAGATTGTAAACTTCTTGCAAATTCTCCCAATCTTCCCACGAAGGCTCATCGGGAGAAAGGCCAGTCCACTGCACTAGGACCTGCTATTGAGAATTTCCAGCTAATGTAAGAACTATGGAATCAATGATAGCTAAAGGAGAAAGCAAGGGATGGTTCCCCAATGAATCAAGAGGAAGTGTATCACTGTCAGTAGGGGGGACCAACAATAGAAGACATCATGAATCTTTGAATATAAAGGGAGCTCTAAGTTATAAGCTGCAAGCCAAAACACGAAAAGGGCCATAATATCTCTTGTGTAGCTTGTTATATTTGATGACAGACAGTGAAATCTGACGATATGGTTGCAATTTAACATATACCTATGAATCTGTTGAGATGTAATTGAGATTCAAGTAGTTTGCGTTTAAATTTCATTTGCATTTGAATTTAATTTGGTTTGAATTTGATTTTGGCTGTGTATATAAATTGAAATTGCATTCAGTTTGTTAGAGTGATTACTCATTTGTAACAGAATTGAGTTTGCAAATAAAAGTTACCTTTCTTTCATCTTCGTCTTCTTGTGCATCAATGGAGGTGTAAACTCCAATAGTTGGTATCCAAAACACCGGTTCTATTCACAGGGAAACACGAGTGTATGTGAGATGTGTGATTGATTTCGTTCCTCAAATTCATACTAAATTAAAGATCGAAATCAGAGAAGAATCACATTTCTTTATTCTTAGGGATTGAGAAATATGAGTGTTGGTAAGAATTGAGTGATTTGCATAAGAATGAAGATGAACAACGGAAACAGTAGCTTGAACACAAAGCTTCCAGTATTCAACGGAAATAATTGAAATTCGGTGGTTGACTCAAATGCGTGTGTTGCTTGGAGTTCAAGATGTTCTTGATCCCGTCAACGACAGTTACATGCCGGTTGTAGAAGATGCAACAGATGCACAACATGAAACAAAGAAGAAGGATCAGAAGTCACTGTTCTATATCCATCATCCTCGAAAGAGGATACATGTTCTTGATAGTAACTTTATTCAGTTGTCGATAGTCTACACAACTGACAGTTAAACAATTGCTGCTTTACTGTCGACTTGCAAAGACGCAAACGTCCCTTGAGCCTCATCTTCTAAAAGTTCTTCTATTTTTAGCATATATAAACATCAACTCTCCAGTACTATCTCCAATCTTTGGGAACAAGTCACCAATATCTTCAAGAAAAACGTCAGCAAAATCACACACTGCAGACATATCATTAGCCCTATATCGCCTTCCACTCCCAGAGAAGCGAACATCACCAACACCTGATCGTTCTTCCTCAAGGAAATCTCAATTTGGCTGACATAAGAGAATCTTGAATCTGCATTCTCTTCGGGTTCAGGAAACAACATCGTCTCAACAACATGACACTCTTGCAATCAGCGGTACGCTGAACCAACTCTCCATACCTACAACATCTCAGAGAAGCAAAGGCTTCTTCCCCACTCGTTTCAGTCCCGTTCCTGCTAGCAAGCGGTTAGAAAAACAAACGAGTATTGACAATATTTCACATACATGTCACATGCCAAGGAACATACAAAATTACCACTATGTAACACCCTAAATCCCAAAACTTATATATTAAGCATTACACGACAATTTAAGGTGTCACCAACGACAATACTTTAACAATACAAACATTTAACAAACAACCAGTGAAAAATATCAACGTCATACAACACCTGTCATCACACATTCACCTTCACTTAAGGTATTATTGCGGCAATATCGATCTTATTTCAAATAATAAAACATTGAAAATTAGACATTTAGTTTCATACTTCAAATGATAATAAATTGTTTTCAAAATAAAGAGTTATCATATTTAACTCTTAACAACTTCAAAATAAACCGAATAAAGTAATTAAACTCCTACAAAACATAGTAAGCAAACAAACGTTCCCAACCCCGATGTTACAAGATCAGAGCAAGACTTCTAAACAACGATAAAACTAAACGAAGTAACTCCAGGAGCTAACTTCCATTTACAGTAGCAAACTCTACTCCCAAGTATCTGCAAGATAACCATGGTAGACAACATCAAAGCCAAGGGGTAAGAAATAACATTCAATATAAAAAGTGTAAAGAATGTTGTAATATGGCGGGAGAACTGACTTTTTAAAATGTTGCGGATAGCAAGAGTCGCCAGAGACTTTTATTTTATCCAATTAGAAAGGCAAAAAGAACAGGAAAGACCTTTGAAAGATTTTGAGTTCAGAGGGTAGGTTATACAAAGGGAAGGTGTAAGCATCCTTTGTATCCATGGTTATCCATGGGATCTTAATTGCTTAGCTCACTTTTTGTTTGAATTGTTTGAAGAGTGTAGTGTGTGTTTTAGAAAAAGATTTTGAATAAGGACTTTAACTTGTAAATAAGTGTAGCCTTTTGGAAATTGTTTTGGAAAGGAGGTGTATGAAAGTAATTTGAAAGCTTGATTTGAGTATGAGCAAGAAATTAGGAGCAACTACCCTAAGAGTGTCTTTCTTGTTCTTTGAGTCTTTCGTTTGAAAGGGATATCCATACCATAAGGTGGGTAGGTAGTCCTTTCATTGGATGTATCGGGTCATCGAGGGTCATCGTTTGCCGTAAGTCTATCTATACCATAAGAAGGGTAGGAAGTCTTTAGGAAAGGATGTGAATAGTCATTTGTAGGCAACCGGTAAGGATACCTTAGCATTCGAAGGGACGGTCATCATTTAATCGAGGCAACATCGAGGGACGAGATCATTTTATCGTAGGCAACTCGAAGGGACTATGATCTTTATTCCGAGGGACTATGATGATTTGAATCGGAAGCGGCATGTGCTAAGGTATCCCTACGCTCGAGGGACTTGACTATTTGATCGAAAGGCAGCATAAGAAGAGTTACCCTAAAGGTGGGTGTGTGAGAAGCAATCACGTGTGTTAGATTCAAGTATATTATTTATCTTTGAATTAGTGGGCTAACGATCCAATTAACCGTTGTCACTCCCTACTTTACTAACCACGCAGTTAATAATCAGAAAAAATAAACAGTTTATAATATACAGAAAATAAAAAGCAGAAAATAAATCCTAATTACTATTACATTTAAAACGAATGAGCGACCTATACACCTTCTAGAATTTTAAATGACAGAACAGTTAAATAAATAAATGGCATAATTAAATAAAGGGGAGAAATTAAATAATGACGGAAATTAAATAGCAAAGATTAAATAATTAAATCAAATAGAAAACCATGCGCCAATCATTGAATAGGTTTTAAATTTCTAATTTCCATCCTAATTCTTAACCCCGATTTTTATTACCAACGCGGCGAGTTACCCTAAAGGTGGGTGTGTGAGAAGCAATCACGTGTGTTAGATTCGAGTATATTATTTATCTTTGAATTAGTGGGCTAACGATCCAATTAATTGTTGTCACTCCCTACTTTACTAACCACGCAGTTAATAATCAGAAAAAATAAAAAATTTATAATATACAGAAAATAAAAAGCAGAAAATAAATCCTAAATTACTATTACATTTAAAACGAATGAGCGACCTATACACCTTCTAGAATTTTAAATGATAGAACAATTAAATAAATAAATGGCATAATTCAATAAAGGGGAGAAATTAAATAATGACGAAAATTAAATAGCAAAGATTAAATAATTAAATCAAATAGCAAACCATGTGCCAATCATTGAGTATGAAGTGAGAAGAAGAGCCGCGTTGGTAAAAAAAATCGGGGTTAAGAATTAGGATGGAAATTAGAAATTTAAAACCCTATTACTAAATAATTATCAATTAAAACCATTTATCCTAAATTAATTATTTGACCTGAACTAATTTTAATTAAAAAAATCCTAATTATTTAACCTTAAAAAACTAATCCTAACTATCCTAAATTTACTTAATTAAAATTAATTAGTTAAACCTAAATCTAGTTTAATTCTAATTCTAAAATTGGTTAATTAAAAAATTAAAATGGTTAATTTAAAAAAATTAAGATGGTTAATTTAAAAATAAAATAACACACACAAGATGTAACTCGGTGAACTGACTTTTATTTTTGTAAGCAACAATGTTGCGGTGAGCATGAGTCGCCACCGACTTTTATTTTGTCCAATGTTAGGAAAGGTAAAAAGTACAGAAAAAGACCTTTTTGAAAAGAAACGGGCTCGGGGGGTAAGTTATGAAAAGGGAAGGTGCAAGCACCCTTTTCATCCGTAGTTATCTACGAGCTCTTAACTTGCTTAGCTCATGTTTGTTTGTTTGTTTTGAAAGGAGCATAAGGACTTTAGCGTAAATGCGTAGCCTTTGTCTTTGAAAAAGTTTTTGAAAAGATTTCTTTTATTGAGCAAGGCAGGTTAAGAGAATTACCCTAATGAATTGGTCTTTTTCCGTAATTTTTACAGTTCCCAGGACTATCCGTACTATATAGGAGTAGGTAGTCCCTTTTATATTGGACGTGCGGGTCATCGAAGGGTCATCGAGGTCGTTTGAAGGCAACAAGTAGAGGTACCTTTAGCAAGTTCGAAGGGACAAATCATCTTTTTTCGTAGGCAGCAATCGAGGGACTAGATCATGTATTCATAGGCAACATCGATGGTCATCGAGGGACCATGATCTTTGATGATTTTTAACCGAGGGACGTTTGCTATTGGGTACCTCTATATTCGAGGGACACGACCTTTATTCGTAAGGCAACCAAGAGGGGCGTACCCTAGAGGTGAGTGTGTGCAACAATCACGTGTGTTAAATTCAAATATTTAATCTTAGTTAGTGATCAACTATGTTCATTTGATTAGATTCTTTTCACACCCTACTTTACTAACCACGCATACAGTTAATAATAATGGCAGGAAAAAAACAAGAAATATACCCTACAGCTATTACATGGCTTCGGGAAGGGGAGTACATAATCTAAATGGGGATGAAATTATTACAAACCCAGAAAAGAAATTAAAGCGAAAATATACACAAAATTAAAGAAAGGACTTGTAAATCTCCACCAAATCCAAGTATCTCAGTCTCAAGTGGTACCTCATATAAAACAAACGGTTAGTAATAATGAAATAATAGATGAGGAAGTGCCAAGAATATTAACAAAAATTAATCCAGAAAATTAACTAAGATATCTAAAGTATTAAATTCTAAAGAAAAAAACAAAATATTAAGACAATATATATTTTATTTTATTTTTATATTTTTTGATATAAATTAAATCTTATAACCTAAATAAATGGCCTAATTAAAAATTCCGAAAGATCAAAGCAAATCAGCATAATTAACATCATTTTAAAAATTAATCTGATTAAAATTAATCTAATTCTAATAATTAATTTACTAAAATTATTAAGTAAACTAGTAAAAGTTATAAGTAGGAGATTTGTTAGTAACAGTTGGTCTATTCTATCCATTAATCTAAATTCAATTTGACTTGTTCTTTGTCAATTAACTAAAAAAATAGAATAACTTAAATCTAAGAAATTACTAACTCTCACCATTAATTTACACATATTATATAGAATACATAGAAAAATAAAAACCAATGTACAGTAACGTGGGAATGGAAAAATGCAGGGTGTTATGAATCATTCCATTCAATTTTAATAACAAAAAGCCTACAAAATAAATACCTATAAATGTTAATTCATAGTAAATAAATAGGAAATTTGACTTTTTCAAAGATATCCCCCGGCCAATCATATCATGACATTTTAAAAAAAAATGAAATAAAATAAATAGAAATAATACTACACACGTTTGGAGAAGGAACCACAAGAAATACAGAAACACATATTTACCCTTCATCTTCTTCATTCACGGTTTCTTTCTTTTTCACAGTACAAAGAAAAGAAACAAGCAATTTCTAATCCCTCTCAAGATCAACATGCACCATAACATCACAATACTTTATCAAAGTGGCAAAAGAAAAGAAATACCTTCGCGAGAGATGCGGATGTCGTCAACGGCGGAAACGCGTGAGTGGTGCCGACAGGTTGACGTCACGGACGGCGGTGCTGAGCGGCTATGAGGCTCTCGGCCGTGTTGTTGTTGTCGGACTGGAAACGAAGGTCGCGGTTGGCGAGATCCGAGAGGAGGCCGCGTGGGGCTGAGTGGTTTTCGGATCGACGGTTGTGCGATTGGTAGTCAGTGGCTAGCCGTGAGCGTCACCGGCGATGAGTGGTGTTAACGACGGCTCCGTAAACCTTTGACTCTTCTTCTCTTGTTTTTTTTCGTGAATGCTGTAGAAAGTAGGATTTGTTAGTTGGAATGTACAGCGGTTAGATTGTTACACCGTGAGTGGGTTTGTACGTGAGAGTGTTGGTTAGAAAAATCAGATCCCTTTCTTCTGTGAAGCTGTTGTTCTTTTATAGTGATATCTTTAGGTCTAGAATAATAACACAATTGTTTTGTTTTGGAAAGGTTTGATAGAGATTTGAATTGTGTATTTGTAACCGAAACAACTTGAATGAAGATTGAAACTGACATGGAAAGATTTTGAGTGAGTTTGAAAAGATGCAGTTTTTAGAAGAAAGAACAACGTGAATTGATCTCTCTTACTGGCTTTTAGTTTTTTTCTTTGATCTTTTTGCTTAATAACACAATAATAACTAAAATAACATAAGACCAAACATAATGAAAAATTTAATATCCTATTTCTTTATGATTTTTTTTATTATTTTTTGGATTAAAATGGAAAAAAGTTAAAAAAAAGTATTTTTTAAATAATAAATAAATAAAATACGAAAATAATTTTTAATTAATAAAAAGAACTCTTTTTTTTTTGTGTTTTTTTTTTAATATAAAATAAAAATAAAATTAAGACTGTTAAAAGCAAATAAAAGGAAAAAATGTTAGAGGTGAGATTTGAACCCGGGACCTTGCACTTGCAAACCTTACTTCCTTACCGACGGGGCTATGTCAATTGTTTGAAATAAAATGACATATGAGAATATATGCGGGCAAATTTTGGGGTATGACAGCTGCCCCTGTTCAATTATCTTAAACCTGAAGATGTAGAGTGGTCTGTATGTCAGTCGGTATCTGAAGGTGGAACTGAAGATGTAGAGTGGTCTGTATGTCAGTCGGTATCTGAAGGTGGAAGATGATTGAACACTAGAATACCAAGAAATTTGCCCTAACTGAAGTAGGGACTTTTGTCGGAGATGGGCTTGAAGATGCCATCCGACTTGATATACTTGAGAGTCAGAATGTGTCATACGTTAGACTGTTTCTGAGCTTTAGACTTAGGTTGAGTCGTACGTTAGACTGGGTCTAGCTTGCATCCTTAGATGTCTGGAAAACCGTGCGTTAGGTTGATGGATGAGTCGTGCGTTAGACAATTCTCAATTGCATCCTCAGATGTCTGGAAAACCGTGCGTCAGGTTGATGGATGAGTCGTGCGTTAGACTAATCCAAATTGCATCCGTAGATGTCTGGAATGCCGTGCGTTAGGCTGAATTTTTTTTTTTTTTTTTTTTGTATTGAGGAATATTTGTTGGAGATGGGCTTAAAGATGCCATCCAGATGTCGAGACTGAAGTGTTTGAGAAGTAATTGTTTGACTGTTGATCGTGTAGTAGATGAATTAGATTTTTGGAGAGTTGGTCGTGTCAGCACCATTCGTAGTAACTGAATTAGACTTTGGAAGATGATCGTGTCTACACCGTTCGTGATAATAGAATTAGATCTTTGAAGGTCGATCGTGTCAGCACCGTTCGTAGTAACTGAATTAGATCTTTTTGTCGTGTCAGTACCGTTCGTAATAACTGAATTAGACTTAGGAAATAGTTGATCGTGTCCACATCGTTCGTGATGATGAAATTAGATCTCTTGTCGTGTCAGCACCGTTCGTAGTAACTGAATTAGACTTTAGAAACAGTTGATCGTGTCCACACTGTTCGTGATGATGGAATTAGATCTCTGGGAGTTGACCGTGTCAGTACCGTTCGTAGTAACTGAATTAGATCTTTGAAAGTGATCGTGTCATTACCGTTCGTGGTAAATGAATTAGATCTTTGAGCGTTGACCGTGTCAGTACCGTTCGTAGTAACTGAATTAGATCTTTGAAAGTGATCGTGTCATTACCGTTCGTGGTAAATGAATTAGATCTTCGAGCGTTGACCGTGTCAGTACCGTTCGTAGTAACTGAATTAGATCTTTGAAAGTGATCGTATCATTACCGTTCGTGGTAAATGAATTAGATCTTTGAGCGTTGACCGTGTCAGTACTATTCGTAGTAGCTGAATTAGATCTTGGAAAGTTGGAGATTTCGTTCATTTGTCTGTGCCTGTATCCTGCAATAGGTATAGTTATGTAATGTCATGATGCATGTATTATGTAATGAGTCCCTCAGAATAAAAGAGAAACTTTGTATGTTATGGATGAATTCATTATGAGGTAATGTATGCAATGTATGAATATGTTTATGCCATATGATATGTGAATATGATTTATGTTGTCTTTATTGAGAAAATAAATCTCTATGCCTTTGTGGTTTTGATGTCTGATCTTGTTTTGAAGATGCTCAGCTGGGAATTTATGATTCTTGCTTGGGGATAACCAGTAACTTGATGTACCCTGACTGGAGATAAAGATATTAGTAAGCCATGTTGGAGAAGAGCAACGTGTCGGAGAACCGGTGGTGTTGAAGATATAAACTCTAGTGGGGAGCCATGTCTTTGTCGGGACGAGTATGTTCAAAGATATCTTCTCTGAGGATTACTCTGTGGGGATATGATCTTGTGAACCCGGAGCTGTGGGAAGGCATGGATGCCTTGAACATTGCCCCCAGTATTATATTATCCGTCATTCCTGGATTTATATTGATTAGGACACACCACTGAGTATTGATCAAGGTGTCAAACTAGACTTGCATAGATTTGCCCCTGCTAGTAGGGACTTCGGAAAGATTCGCCTCGCGAGGACTTTATGAGATGTGCACTATGGGCGTCATGCCCCTCGTAATCATTGGCCCAGGACAATGCCCCATGTTGATTGGAAATAGACTAAGATTTACTTGGATACATGCCCCTGATTGTTTTTTTGCATCTTTGAGAGATTCTCGGAATCTTGACTTGATTGCCCCTGATGAATGAGATATGTCATGCCCCTTGTATATACAAGCTTTTGACTGACTGAGTCGGGCGTACGAGACGTCTCTGCAGCTTTATCTATCGGGGGACTTTCTGATATTCGTGCTATCATAAGCAACATGCCCCTGTATCATGAACTTAGGAATCATGCCTCTGGTTGATCAGGGTTGGAGGTGATTCTAGTTGTGCTTGGGTGAAGGCTCCTGGTAATTTCAGCAGTTTTGAGAGATCCTTTGAATCTTGGCTTGATTGCCCCGAATATCTGAACGCTTAGTCCATGGGGTATTTCAACCGTTTTTGTGACCCTGAGGGTGATTATAATTTGAGATATTCTTGCTTGAACTCAACGGAGTGCTGAAGACAACTTATCCCTTGAGAGGATTAAACTTTTCATCAACAGCTCATGATGGAAGCTTTCCTGGTGTCAAGTACTTGTTCATATGCAAAGAATGTTTAGAATGAGAAATATAATTCTAATGCAAAGTTCATACTTGTCTTGAAGTTTTAAAGAGGAAATTTTTGAAAGGATGTTAAAACATCTATTTTTGTGAAAGGTGATGTGATACCAACTCAAGTGTTTTAGCAAAACTCCTAGGAGTCGGTTTACCGTATTCTCGTTACAGTATGCTTTCGAATTAACCTTGCTTCAATTAGGACTTTTGAGGGTTGTAGCGTGGCCAGGTTCACGGTTTTAGAAAAAAAAATTTTTAGGCTCAAAATTTTATTGGTGCCCACCCCCTTCGTGATGTTCTCCAACCTAAGATCAGTTAATTTGATGCGAGCATTCGTCCTTCAAGAGAAGCTTAAGACGATTGAGGAATCAATGAGGTGTTTGGACAAGGCAGTCACTTTACCTTTCGTATTTTATGTTTGATCACACGACTTGTTCTTTGAATTTATAGTCACACGACTTTGCCCATTTTGTTGAGGATTTTTCTTTTTTTTTTTTTTTACATTTCCCTAACTTTTGCCTGGACAAACTCTTTTACATTTCAGGTTTGCAGTCCAGCGGGATGCCCAAATTTTTGCCTAAGTCACTTGTTTTCAATTTATTGACTTAGCGGGCTTTCTTTTCTCTTTTTTTTATTTGTTCTTTTTTTGAACAAGTCGTATGATCCTGACACGTCTTCAATTTGTTGGAAAGATTGTAACTGCCTCATTTCTTGGTTGACGAGGGATAACCATTGTGGTATTGACTTTTCCTCAACCTATTGAAAGATAACTATTGTTGTATCCTTAGATGCGTGCTCCTGATGAATTTTGAATGCTCAATCAAATTAACTGAATACTACCCTGCCCCTAGGTTAAATGTGAGGTTTTTTCGTATAGAAAAGAGACTCCTACTTCAAGGCTCAAATGGGTTGTCAAGGGATTAACTTCCTTATATCTCCAGTGTTTGGGAATTTGAAACAATGCCTGTACATCATCAACATGGTTTTACTCGAAAGCATACCATTTGAGATTATTGGTATTATGTGTTCGTCATTCTCCCTTCAGAGTCATCATGCTTTATCATTGAGAGTTTGGTATCACAAGAAAATAAAAACATATTAGAGCGAGAGCGAATGAATTTTTTCAAGACAAACATATCCAATGCATCGTTATTATAGTTCAAAAACAAACAAGTATTGCATATAGACAGTATTGAACAAGAACAAGAAAGACTACGCATAAACATGCATGATGATGTAGAGATTGTCAAAGTTGAGGAGATTTTCTCCGTATGGACTTATTGCTTTAGAAGATCCATTGAGTCGAAGGAGAACTTCAAATTTGGCTTCCAGGTACAAATGATGATAACCTTTGTGTCGATCAGGCTTTGAACCTTATCTCGGAGTGGCTGACGATCATCAATCGAATGGTCAAGTGCCATGAGTTCTAAGTTTCCAGCTTTAGGGATTTGCGGAAGAAGATGAGAAACTTTGTTCTCCAGGGACCTGTTATGCAATGATATGCATGTAAATGCTTCAATGATATGCTTATGCAATGTTTTAAAGAATCTTTATGGAATTTATTCTGCAACATTGAAATGTAGTTGCAGCTTTGTTGAAGATCTTCGACTTCCATCTTTGGATGTCCTTCTTTAAGAATCAAGCTCACCATATCCAGTGGGTCATAGCCTCTGATTCGGGATACCTTTGAATTTGAAGGTACATGGCTAGAGGAAAATAAATCCTCTTGCCCCTTGATAGGTATGGTGCCTATAAACTGAAGACATATGGCTAGAGGAAAATAAATCCTCTTGCCCCTTGTTAGGAATCTGGCTCTTGAGGATGGCACCTGGAATTGCGCGCCCTAAATACTTGAGATCCTTGAAAAAGGTTAGTTAGGTAAAGAGTTCAAGTTGTTAGCGTACACAAAAAATCCTGCAAGGAAACCAAGCGGTTAGGGTATAAACAAATCCTGCGAGGAAACCAAACGGTTAGTGTATAAACAAATCCTGCAAGGAAACCAAACGGTTAGATAATGAATACAAACAAGTCACACAAGTAGCCTTAGGTTTAAAGGCTTGCATGAAGTTCAAAGGTAAGTACCCTCCCCACTGAAGTTTAGTCGGATCAACCTGTCCTAAAATAGTAACCGGGTTCTATGGTGCTCATATCCCTGATCTTTCTCACGGGCATTATCTCAACATGGCACTCGAACGGCCAGCCAAAAACATCCCTAGAGTCCAATCTCAATGAGTGTAGCATCGAGTATCAACCGGCTTTAGTCAGGAATCCAAAGCCAGCTATCTCGCTACTTCCTATAGGCCAAAGTCAAGTTCAACTAAGGTTCTAAGGGCGAATTAGTGCTTGTGACACCACGCGGTAGCCAAATGTCTCCTCGATCATATTCAAGGGCCATCAGGACAAACCAAAGCGTCGCACTAACGGTGGCCACCAGTTCAACCATAACGATACATGTCGTACAGCTTCCCTGGTCTCATGCCACATACTTAAGGTACACTAGATCCGGGTGTAGGACCTTTCACACAATAACAAACCCAAGCAATTCCCTTAAAAATAAAGCATACAAACAAACAATTAAAAACATTTATAATGAACTAAGCCCTAAGGTAAACCCCTCTTAAAGACTCCCCAGCAGAGTCGCCAGTTCTGTAACTCGGTGAACTGACTTTTATTTTTGTAAGCAACAATGTTGCGGTGAGCATGAGTCGCCACCGACTTTTATTTTGTCCAATGTTAGGAAAGGTAAAAAGTACAGAAAAAGACCTTTTTGAAAAGAAACGGGCTCGGGGGGTAAGTTATGAAAAGGGAAGGTGCAAGCACCCTTTTCATCCGTAGTTATCTACGAGCTCTTAACTTGCTTAGCTCATGTTTGTTTGTTTGTTTTGAAAGGAGCATAAGGACTTTAGCGTAAATGCGTAGCCTTTGTCTTTGAAAAAGTTTTTGAAAAGATTTCTTTTATTGAGCAAGGCAGGTTAAGAGAATTACCCTAATGAATTGGTCTTTTTCCGTAATTTTTACAGTTCCCAGGACTATCCGTACTATATAGGAGTAGGTAGTCCCTTTTATATTGGACGTGCGGGTCATCGAAGGGTCATCGAGGTCGTTTGAAGGCAACAAGTAGAGGTACCTTTAGCAAGTTCGAAGGGACAAATCATCTTTTTTCGTAGGCAGCAATCGAGGGACTAGATCATGTATTCATAGGCAACATCGATGGTCATCGAGGGACCATGATCTTTGATGATTTTTAACCGAGGGACGTTTGCTATTGGGTACCTCTATATTCGAGGGACACGACCTTTATTCGTAAGGCAACCAAGAGGGGCGTACCCTAGAGGTGAGTGTGTGCAACAATCACGTGTGTTAAATTCAAATATTTAATCTTAGTTAGTGATCAACTATGTTCATTTGATTAGATTCTTTTCACACCCTACTTTACTAACCACGCATACAGTTAATAATAATGGCAGGAAAAAAACAAGAAATATACCCTACAGCTATTACATGGCTTCGGGAAGGGGAGTACATAATCTAAATGGGGATGAAATTATTACAAACCCAGAAAAGAAATTAAAGCGAAAATATACACAAAATTAAAGAAAGGACTTGTAAATCTCCACCAAATCCAAGTATCTCAGTCTCAAGTGGTACCTCATATAAAACAAACGGTTAGTAATAATGAAATAATAGATGAGGAAGTGCCAAGAATATTAACAAAAATTAATCCAGAAAATTAACTAAGATATCTAAAGTATTAAATTCTAAAGAAAAAAACAAAATATTAAGACAATATATATTTTATTTTATTTTTATATTTTTTGATATAAATTAAATCTTATAACCTAAATAAATGGCCTAATTAAAAATTCCGAAAGATCAAAGCAAATCAGCATAATTAACATCATTTTAAAAATTAATCTGATTAAAATTAATCTAATTCTAATAATTAATTTACTAAAATTATTAAGTAAACTAGTAAAAGTTATAAGTAGGAGATTTGTTAGTAACAGTTGGTCTATTCTATCCATTAATCTAAATTCAATTTGACTTGTTCTTTGTCAATTAACTAAAAAAATAGAATAACTTAAATCTAAGAAATTACTAACTCTCACCATTAATTTACACATATTATATAGAATACATAGAAAAATAAAAACCAATGTACAGTAACGTGGGAATGGAAAAATGCAGGGTGTTATGAATCATTCCATTCAATTTTAATAACAAAAAGCCTACAAAATAAATACCTATAAATGTTAATTCATAGTAAATAAATAGGAAATTTGACTTTTTCAAAGATATCCCCCGGCCAATCATATCATGACATTTTAAAAAAAAATGAAATAAAATAAATAGAAATAATACTACACACGTTTGGAGAAGGAACCACAAGAAATACAGAAACACATATTTACCCTTCATCTTCTTCATTCACGGTTTCTTTCTTTTTCACAGTACAAAGAAAAGAAACAAGCAATTTCTAATCCCTCTCAAGATCAACATGCACCATAACATCACAATACTTTATCAAAGTGGCAAAAGAAAAGAAATACCTTCGCGAGAGATGCGGATGTCGTCAACGGCGGAAACGCGTGAGTGGTGCCGACAGGTTGACGTCACGGACGGCGGTGCTGAGCGGCTATGAGGCTCTCGGCCGTGTTGTTGTTGTCGGACTGGAAACGAAGGTCGCGGTTGGCGAGATCCGAGAGGAGGCCGCGTGGGGCTGAGTGGTTTTCGGATCGACGGTTGTGCGATTGGTAGTCAGTGGCTAGCCGTGAGCGTCACCGGCGATGAGTGGTGTTAACGACGGCTCCGTAAACCTTTGACTCTTCTTCTCTTGTTTTTTTTCGTGAATGCTGTAGAAAGTAGGATTTGTTAGTTGGAATGTACAGCGGTTAGATTGTTACACCGTGAGTGGGTTTGTACGTGAGAGTGTTGGTTAGAAAAATCAGATCCCTTTCTTCTGTGAAGCTGTTGTTCTTTTATAGTGATATCTTTAGGTCTAGAATAATAACACAATTGTTTTGTTTTGGAAAGGTTTGATAGAGATTTGAATTGTGTATTTGTAACCGAAACAACTTGAATGAAGATTGAAACTGACATGGAAAGATTTTGAGTGAGTTTGAAAAGATGCAGTTTTTAGAAGAAAGAACAACGTGAATTGATCTCTCTTACTGGCTTTTAGTTTTTTTCTTTGATCTTTTTGCTTAATAACACAATAATAACTAAAATAACATAAGACCAAACATAATGAAAAATTTAATATCCTATTTCTTTATGATTTTTTTTATTATTTTTTGGATTAAAATGGAAAAAAGTTAAAAAAAAGTATTTTTTAAATAATAAATAAATAAAATACGAAAATAATTTTTAATTAATAAAAAGAACTCTTTTTTTTTTGTGTTTTTTTTTTAATATAAAATAAAAATAAAATTAAGACTGTTAAAAGCAAATAAAAGGAAAAAATGTTAGAGGTGAGATTTGAACCCGGGACCTTGCACTTGCAAACCTTACTTCCTTACCGACGGGGCTATGTCAATTGTTTGAAATAAAATGACATATGAGAATATATGCGGGCAAATTTTGGGGTATGACACAAGAAAAAACAAGAAAGGAGCTAAAAGAAAGAAGAAAAAGAAAACCAGGAGAATGGACATTGGCTGGGCATTGGATCACATGTGGGATACTCTTGAGGGTCTACCATGGGCGTCACGCTTTTGGCCTTTAGATCATGTAGCAGTAGAGATCCAATGGCAAGTGGCTGATGGCACATCGTAAGTGTGCACGGGAGAAGAGCGCTATATCTGTGAACAAAATATTGTGAAATATAAAGTGTCTTTGGTGGGTTTCGAACCCAGGACACTACAACTGCTAGCATACGTTACCATCTGCGCCATTATTACTTGTTGTCAATAAACAATCATAAAAACACATATATTAAATTGAAAGTGGAATTTGAACTTTCACAATAGTCAAACGTGGGCCCCAAGAGACACGCTGCAGTCAATCTGAAGAGGGAAGAGAAACGGACGCCTTTGATTCATATATTCCATCTTTCTATTTTGAGTTCCATGCTATTTTATGCACTTTTCCAACTCATTCTTGGCAATTGGATTGGATTAGGATTGATTGAATGAATGGAGATTGGATCATAAAATTTATTTCATTTAAAATGTGATTTTATTTGATTTAATTTGAATTTAAATGAATAAAATCAAATATAAATAAAATAAAATCATGAAATAAAATTTATATGATCAATGGGTCTCTCTTGAGCTTAGAATCACGTGGATAATCTAAAAGGCCCATTACTCAAAAGTTGGAATTTTGCCAATTAGGGTTTTGTAGATTTCTTGAAATTTGGTCAACTTGTGCAGGCCATAACTCATTCAATTTTTATCATATGGAGATCATCTAGGACTTTTTGGAAAGCCCAAGATGTCCTCTAAAATCCACTTTGGAACATATTTTTCATTAGGAGATTTTATCTTGATGATATTGCTCCTGACAAAAAACAGTTTTTTACGATCTTCTAGAAGGACCTGTAATGTTTTGGCTCATATCTCTCAAATGGTGCATTTTGGCCTTGGATTTAGAGATATAAAGTTGTATAGAATTCAATTTCATTCAAAATAGGATTTGGTTGGGAAATTTCTGATGTTCCATGTGAAAGTTATGGCTGGTCAAAGTTTAGTTGACTTTTAGGTCAAAAACCCTAATTTAGCAACTTTAGGTTTTGTTGATTTCTGAACTTTACATGATGACTCATGATCAACCCTTAATAAAACGATGAATGCAACTTCAAAATGTTGATGTTGACCAAAAATCAGGAGTTTTGACTGTAATTTGACCATAGTTGACGTTTAGGTCAAATTGATCGACTGTTGACCATTTGAGCAGTTGATTGGGCAATCTTATGAATCACGGCTTGAAACTTGGCATGAGGATGCTTTGAAGAATATGGGAGGCCATGGAATTCACTTGAGGCGTCAGAACCCTGATTTTACTTTGAGAGGAACAAAACCCTAGTTGGAGGTTTGTTGCTTATGAGATAGATAATCAGGCTTATTTCTCAGTGCTTGAGCCAAAATATATTGAAATATGATGGGCAAATTTTGGGGTATGACAAATGTTAAGGTAGAGAAACATACAACAATCACATGTTCATTACACAATCAACAACAACATGGTTTCACACTCATTCACAAGAGCATACACATATTCTCAACCAATCAACATCATCATGAATAATTCACCACATATGCAATACAACAATCACATGTTTATTACACAATCAACAACAACATGGTCTCACACCCATTCACAAGAGCATACACATATTCTCAACCAATCAACAACATCATGAATAATTAACCACATCAGCAAGTATGTATGCAATGTACTCCACAAATGACTCATTATGCACGTGGTACTATATATGAACACTCAGGTTCATCTCGCTCCTTGATCCCCACCATATAATCAGATTCCCTCTTGGAAAAAGAGCATACCGAAAATCGCCTAATCACCATATAGCAACGCTTCACTAACCCCTCAATGGAATTAGCTAATCGTACCAGATCCCCACCATAGGATTCAGACTCATCAAAACGAAACAAATTAAAGTTCAGACACCATGATGCATGACTCTCAACAACATGCATTATCACCAAAAGATTCACCAAAATAATAACCATGCATATATCATTGTTACGAATAACATCAATAACGATAGGTAACCATTAACCAATATTATGACAATCAATCAACAACATCAACATCAACAACTCAACAATTGCATATTCACAAGTATTCAATCATGTTAATTCATTATAACATCAGCACATCATCAAAATAACATAACGAATCGTTAAACAATCATACAATTCATCACATTTATCCCTCTAGTTATCCGTTTTAATTTTTGGATTGGATTTATGTACTATTGACTTATAACTTTATGTATGTCATTTTCTTCATAGCCTTCGTATCGTCGAACCATAATATTCCTTATAACTATTTGATCTGAGAAGCACTTAACTTGAAATAATCAGAATTTACTGTTTGCACTAAATACGGAGGAGATATATTTCCAAATTCTTTACGTAGAAGAAACTTTCAAAACTAACATTTAACAAAAAAAAGTGCATCGGAGATACATCTCCGAAAACTGAGAGTTATTTTGAGAATTGTATAGGCCTATTGAGTCATTTTCAAATACATAAAAAGCTTTAAAAATTTCCCATATCATAAATAAACTTGACCCATAAAAGTAGGAGCTGATTCCCAACAAGTTAAAAGTTAATTAAATATGATAATAGCTCTAATATATAAATTCTCTGGTCACTAATATAAACAACAAAGATTATTTTTTTGATACATTTGACATCTAGTCCATATATATATTGACTAGATATATTAATAGTCAAATTTATTAAAAAAACAAAAGTTGTTTATAATAGTAACTGATGAGTGTACAAAAAAAATTGTATAATGGGTAATTTTTTTAAAATGCCTTTAATATATTAATATGTTTACATTTTAATTTTTATATTCTAAAATAAATTAATAAAATATATGCTTTAAAAAAAGAATATACTTAAAACTTAAAAAAAATCAATATATCGAATTAAGAGAGGTGTGTATGAAATTTATTTTAATGATATATTAATATGATGACTTTATGACGCACATCCTTCATTAAAAGATGTAATCTAATAGTTTTTCTTTAAATTCATCTAAGAGGTTTGAAATGATATTACTTGGTAATGATTGTTAAAGCAAACAATGAACCAATCTCAGTCAAAATCTAACCATTCAGGCAAACTTTCCCATTACAATATCTTGTTACAAGTATTTAATTTAATAGAGTGTATGACATATTTTACTTATTTTTTACAAAAATGCTATTCTTACACCAATTCTTACACCTACACCGTATGTACGGACGATACTGTTCATGTACGGACGACATTATTCATGTACGGACGGATACTAATCATGTACGGGCGAATACTATTCATGTACGGACATTTATTTTTAATACCTGAACGTGTATTAACCAATTTCATTACTGCATTAACCAAATTTTTACACTCCATTAACCAAGTTTGATGACTGTTAAAAATTATTTTTAATATCTGAATGTTGCATTAACCAACTTTATTACTGAATTAACCAAGTTTTTACACAACATTAACCAAGTTTGATGACTGCTAAAAATTATTTTTAATACCTGGATGTTGCATTAACCAACTTCAATATTGCATTAACCAAGTTTTTACACTGCATTAACCAAATACGATGAACAGTGTTTGGTGTAAGTATTTGGTGTAACAAATGGTGTAAGAATAGCAATACTCTATTTTTTATGACCATGAATCTAACCCTTCACGTAAACTTTCATATCCATGACATATGTTTCAATATTCCTATCAAATACGGAGTACATGGTATTTTCCTTATCATTTCTAGTTTTGTGTTGTGATAAGTCCTTTTTGATAAATTAAAAGCTGGTTAGTCAAAAAGGAAATTGACCTTTATTTTCCTATCAATTCCCCAATTCGCTAATCATCCAAACAAATAAGTAAATAATTGTTTAAATACAATTATTTGAATTTGGTTATATTATTACTCTATGTTATTATTATTTTTTTGTTTTTTAAAAGAAAAATAATACAATACTACTATCTTAGAAAATCTATTAAAAAATTTAAATATAAAATTTATAATTAAAAGTGCTAAAATCAATTTTAGAAACTGTCATTTTCAACACAAAGTTTTATATTTTATTTTTTAAATTAGTTTTATAACATTAATTAATAAGAACATTTGATAATAAATTACTTTATTAAAAAAACACTATTTTAAAAATCAGATCAAAGATCAAGTTTTTGGTTTCAAATTTAATTCTTTCAATTAATTAAATATATGGTCGAATCATTTATTAAATAAATTAATAATATAAAATTAAATTTTATATGTAATAATTTAAAAAACAAAGAAATATAAAATTATAATGTACGACGACCAACAAGTCATAATTGAATGATAACGATCAATATTAAATTGGAAGATGTAACTATATTTGAAAGAAACCACATGATGATTATTGGCTTTAAATAAAAAAATAAAAAAATAATTATGTGATATAATTAAAAAAGTTGACGGACGACGAATTTTAACAGGAACATATTTTGATGAACGGTGGATCCAAAATCCCAAATAAACTCGCCATTTTTTTGACTGATATGTAGACTGATCTGAGGGACTACAACCCATTTTGTCACCCTATGCAAAAGTCACCCAAATTTCAAATTTTAAAGAGATTAATTAGTATGTGAGTGTAAAAATTGTCGCACTATATCAATTAAATTCAATTTTAAATGCTAGAGTATTCACCAAGTAAATAAAAGACTATTGAGTACTTTAATACATAAGTTGTTTTTAGTAAATAAAATAAAACAAAAAGTGACAGGTCATCAATCCGAAAATGCCACGAATTTGATTCCAAGAAATCACAACGAAAACGAGATATTGCACGCGCACGCGCTGTTGGATGTATAAAGCCCAAATTCATCGTCCCTTACTTCTTCCTCCCTCTAACGCTATTTTATAGGAGACAAACCAACCAAAAAAACCGAAAAAAAAAAAGAAAAACAAAAAAAAGCAGTATTCCCTAAAAATTTCAAAAGAGAGGGTTTGCTTATTTTATTTTCTCCCATATTTTCATCCCTGCTACTCCTTTTTCTCGTTCTCAGTGCTCACTTTCATCATCTCAGTCAATTTACAGTTATTTTTCGCGGGAAAAACGGAATGGCGGCTGCGATTTCTTCACAGATTGCTCAGTCTGCGGCTGTTGTGGCTCCGATGACGGCGGCATTAACCGGAGGACCGTTTACGAATGCATCGCTTTACGTAGGTGATCTCGAAGGGAGTGTGATCGAGGCTCAGCTTTTTGAACTGTTTAGCCAAGTGGCTCAGGTTGTGTCGATCAGGGTTTGCAGGGATCAGACCATGAGATCGTCTCTTGGTTACGCTTATGTTAACTTCACCAACGCTCAGGAAGGTTCGTATCACTCTGCATTTTGTTTTCGTTGAAAGTTATATTTTATGTTAATAAATTTGTTTGATCTTTTATTGATATTGGTTTTGAATCTAGATTGAATGATTTTCATTATTACTGATTGACTAATGATCTTTATATAGTTATATTCATCATCATGATCATCAATTTTATTTCCATAAATGTTTTTGTTCATGTGTAAGGTTAAGTAGTAGGAGGAAAGGTTTTAAAAAACGGTTACTTATGCGAAAACCCAAAAGGAAGGTGTGATACAGATACAGTTATTCACAGTTTTAATGATTTTTAATGATGAAAAAGAAATTGTAGCTAAAACTTTTGATTGGATAGTTGCGACTGCGACGGTTGTTTAAAACCTTTGATTGGGTAGTTGCGACTGTGACCGTTATTTAAAACCTTTAATTGGGTAGTTGGACTGTTACGGTTATTTAAAACCTTTGATTGGATAGTTGCGACCACGACCGTTATTTAAAACCGTTGATTGGATAGTTGCGACTCCTACCGTTGTTTAAAACCTTTGATTGGAAAGTTGTGACTGCGACCATTACTGAAAACCTTTGATTGGGTAATTGCTGATGTTTTTGTATCTGTTCTGAGATTAATATCATAACTTCTTTGAATATGAATCTAGAATGAATAATTGTAAGGATGATGTCTTCTTTGTTTATAGTCGCATTTATTAATTAGAGTTGAGATATATGTTAATGAACCACCACAAATTATAATCAACCTGTTTTAATTAATTCATTTAAACAATATATTAAGTCAGAAATCCTCCGCATTAAGGCAATTTGCACATCCTCAGTCGTTGGATCAAGATCCGTATAAATTTTAAATTTAGTATTCAAAGTAAAATAAAAATTGCATTGAAATCTACGCTGTCCAATCTTGATTTAACCATTGCGAATGTTCCAAATGCGTGAATGCGGCTACTATGTGATGGCATGACAGCAGAAAATCTGATTTCATTGTGTGCATCTTTTTTCTTAAATGTGCTGTACTGTTTATTCTCAATTTTTATTCATATCAATATTTCAAATTACTATTGGACTGTTTTATGGATTGGGATTTGGATTGTTATTTCTATGATTATATGGTTGTGTTTCTGAACTGATTTTTCAGCGGCCAATGCCAAGGAACTACTCAACTTCACTCCTTTGAATGGGAAGCCCATTCGTATTATGTTTTCTCAACGAGATCCAAGTGTTCGGAAAAGTGGATCTGGCAATGTGTTTATTAAGAACTTGGACGCATCAATTGATAACAAAGCATTACATGACACTTTTGCTGCCTTTGGCTCAGTTCTTTCTTGCAAGGTGGTTCTTGACAGCAGTGGTCAGTCAAAAGGACACGGTTTTGTGCAGTTTGACAATGAAGAAGATGCAAAGAGTGCCATCAAACAATTGAATGGAATGCTGATTAATGATAAACAAGTATATGTTGGATCTTTTGTTCGCCATCATGAAAGGGTTAGGACAAATGGATCACTCAAGTTCACTAATGTGTATGTCAAAAATTTGTCTGAAACCATGAATGATAAAGAACTTAAATATCTATTCGGCCCCTTTGGAACAATAACTAGTGCAGCAATCATGAAAGATACAAATGGGAAATCTAGAGGCTTTGGTTTTGTGAATTTCCAGAGTCCAGATTCAGCTGCTACTGCGGTTGAGAAATTAAATGGAACCACCATCAATGATGACGATGACAAGGTTTTATTTGTTGGGAGAGCTCAGAGAAAAGCAGAACGAGAGCATGAATTGAAAGTCAAATTTGAACAAGAAAGAATTAGCCGATATAAGAAATTACAAGGGGCTAATTTGTACTTGAAAAATCTTGATGACGGTTTTAGCGATGAAAAGTTGAAGGATCTGTTTTCTGATTTTGGAACTATAACTTCTTGCAAGGTATGTTAAAAACAATTTGTATGTGAATTATATAGACATTGATTTGACCTTTTTTCATGTTGTTTTTATTGTTATTATTAGGTGATGTTGGATTCACATGGTCACAGCAAGGGTTCCGGTTTTGTGGCCTTCTCAACTCCAGAGGAAGCAAGCAAAGCGGTAAGTTCAAAGAGGCGTGACTGAGCTACATGTTTCCTTATCATGATGGATGGATGTTTGAGCTTTCAATGTTTTTTTTGTCTAGTTAAATGAAATGAATGGGAAGTTGGTCGGAAGAAAGCCTCTGTTTGTTGCTGTGGCCCAACGCAAAGAAGAGAGGAAGGCCCAGCTGCAGGTGATGCTCTTCTTTAATATCATTTTTCATATGTGATTTTAATACTTATTACATTATTAAGTAACTGACTAGTTGTGGCTTATAATTAATTAGAATTGCTTTGATGGCCTTAATTTATGTTTGTAATTTATATATGTGCTTTTTATGGAGTATCATTATAGTATATTATATTTTTGGCTTAAAAAAAAGTATTTGATCTCTTCAATTTTATATATTTTTGGTTCCAGTCAAAGTAATATTGTTTGTTTGGTTTTAGTTCTTGGAAATACATGTCATTTATGTGACTACTGATATTAGAGAGAGACTAAAATGAAATGGTCTACATATTAGAAGAACCAATTAAAATATAAACTAATTTTAGAGTGTGAAACAAAAGAACAAAAAGGGAAAACAAAGTGACATATATTTACAAGAACCAAAGTCAAACAACCAAAAACTAGTATATTTGCAAGTACCAAATGCATATTTAAATCTATATGTATTTTAAAAAAATTGATGCAAGCAGACCCCACTTAGTGGGATAAGACTTTGGTTGTTATTTCTGTACCCTTTCTTCATAAAAAGCTTATTTATTTTTCTTATTTATTTTTCTTAGTTTTACTGGTTAGTTGATTGTGTTTAGTTGGATGTTCATTAAACCAAAGGGCGTTTAAACAAATTCTGGTTAGTTGATTGTGTTTAGTTGGATGTTCATTAAACCAAAGGGCGTTTAAACAAATTAATTTTTTTGCAGGCTCAATTTGCTCATATTCGTGCCCCCGGTGGAATGGCATCTCTGGCTGCAGGAATTTCTGGATACCATCCGGGGTCTCCGAGACTTTCCCCTCAACAGTTATATTACGGTCAAGGCACACCTGGTTTCATACCACCTCAGCCTACTGGATTTGGTTTCCAGCAGCAAATCTTGTCTGGAATGCGACCTATTGTTGCTCCAAATGTTGCTCCAAATTTTGCTATGCCTTATCAACTCCAAAGACAAAGAATAGGTGCTCGACGGAATGGAAACCTCCAACACCTGCAGCAGAATCAAGTAATTATTCCTTAAATTTAAAGTTTGATCTTTTTAAAATGATTTACTTTATTGTATCAAAAAATTGTTCTATTGAAAACAGATGCTACAACGTAACTCCAACCAAGGGTACAGATATATGGCCAACAATCGAAATGGCGTGGATCCAATGTTGCCCATGACTTTTGATGGTCCAACTTCTATCGATAATCAGCGTCCGAGGTCTACATCACTTGCATCAGATTTAGCTTCTGCTACCCCAGAAAATCAGCGTATGGTATGTAAAATTTGTTATTTTTACACGTAAGAACTTTTTATATTGTTTTACTTATTTTTTTATATTTCTTGAAAACGGTAGAAATAACATATTTTTTATATTTTTAATAATGATGGATAAGAAATTTAATTTTTGTTATGCACTATCTTGAATTAACAGATGTTGGGTGAACACCTGTATCCACTTGTGAAACATCTTACACCAAATCAATATACAGCTAAGGTGACAGGAATGTTGCTTGAAATGGATCGGTCAGAAGTAATTCATCTTATTGAATCTCCAAATGACTTAAAACAAAAAGTTTATGAGGCATTGCAAGTCCTCCATGATGCTGCACCGAGAGCTGAAGTCGGAGATCAACTTGGCTCGGTGTCATTGAATGAATGAAGTAATTTGAGCTATGCCGCGTATCTCATATGTGAGGCTGTGTTATATAATTTTGATTTTATGGAAATTGTATTTTCTAATGGGTTGGATTCGTAATTAGATGTGTTGATATATTCATTTTCATTTCTAGCTTTTGGTTTTTTTAGGTAATTTTATGATTTTATTTCATTTGAGATTGGTAGTAGAGAATCAGTCTATTAAACTTTGACAATAATTTTTCTTTAGACTCATTTAAGATGAATGTTGCTTTTGAATTGAACAATGCAATATCAAATTCAAAAGAATAATATACCAATTACTCCATCCGTCTCATATTAGGTGTCTTTTTTTAAAATTTTCATACTTTTTAAGAAAATGATTTAATTATGTTGATTTCAATGAAAAAATGAGTACCATTTATTAAAATAACTTTATTAATAATAAATAGTAGAGTACTTAAATGAATTAAAATACAATAAAAAAGATGACAGCTATTGGGAGACGGAGAGAGTATAAGATTATCGATATAAAAACACTATCGATTCTGAGGGGGCAACTTTAAAAAAAAAACACCATCTATAAATATCATTTTGTGCAATGGAATGTGGACGTATTGTAAAATAATTGGTTATTTCTTAAAGTAGAATAGTAAATAATAAATTACATATGAAATGAAATAGAATCCATATCACTCAATTCCGCTCCATTTCAACCGTTTTAAATTATTCAAATAATAAAATATAATTTTATTTCATTTCATTCCGCTCCATCCAATTATATTAATTCAAATAAAGCCTCAAGGAAAGTTGAAGAAAAAGCCAATTACAGCCATCAAAATCAACTAATAGTGCAGAGAAGGAAAATAAAATCAACTAACATATAAATAGAAGGAAAATAAAATTATAAAACTATCCTCAATTCTATAAGATATGAGATACAGAGACAAATATTATAATCATATTACAAAAAAAAAAACTAAAAACAAATATTAAATGTCATTAATAGAATCACTTATATCAACATTATTTTCTTCTATTTAAAAAAAATTAACATTAAATAATTCTATAAATATTATAAATTATAAATTTTTGTGTAAAATATCAATACATTTTGAAATGATCACGATTTTATCTCTCTTTCTATATATATATATATATATATATATATATATATATATATATATATATATATATATATATATATAGAGGAGGGATCAAATTACACCCGAAGAGTTACACCACGAGTTACACTCGTTCAATAACTACATTTCGAATTAATATTTTTTAAATTCAACCGTTGGATTGAAACATAATATCATATAGATCATACCTATAAAGTTTGAGCTTAATCTATAATGATTTACTATGTCATTGAATTACATCAAAATTAACGTTATATGAAAGCTCATTTTGACGTTAATCTTTGGATATCTTGATCGTATAGTAAATCATTATAGATTAAGCTCAAACTTTATAGGTATGATCTATATGATATTATGTTTCAATCCAACGGTTGAATTTAAAAAATATTAATTCAAAATGTAGTTATTGAACGAGTGTAACTCGTGGTGTAACTCTTCGGGTGTAATTTGATCCCTCCTCATATATATATATATATATATATATATATATATATATATATATATATTTTGCATGTTACAACTAACAAGATCATGTAAAAAAAGTATACACAAAAATTTAACTTGGACTAGAGAAAAAAATATCGATTATTTATTATCTTTTTTAAATTTTTACTAAACAAACATAATTTTTTTCCGACTTTTTTGAAATATAAAAATAAATATGCTTAAATGTATCACGGAATAAATGTGTTTTTTTTTTTTACAATTCATAACTATTTTATGATCACCGAAACAAAATTTATTTTACTAATTATGTGGATTTTATAATAATAAATACTTTATAAATTAAATCAATTACATAGAACTTCAACACAAATAATAATAAAATGAACACACCAACACCACTACAATGCACCAATATTCATACCAAAATTCGTGTGAACTCACGAGTTATTAATTTTTTTTGTACAATTTAGAAACATATGTGTATAATGGGTAAGTACCCACACGAACGTGCGGGTGTCCATATTAGAATTTTTACGAATCCACAGGTTATCATATTTTTTGTACAATTAAAGAAAATAAAAAATATTTTAAATAATATATGAATCCAAACACGGAAAAAAATGTATTGTTTTTTTAAACTATTTATGTTATCAATGTTATTATTTTGATTTGTTTTAAGTTTAAGATACAATAATTTTTTAGATAATATATTAAAGTTTAAAATATTTATTATTGATGTAAAACAATTTTATTTTCTTTTAAAATATGTATTCTTTAAAAAAATTAAAAAACAATTTTGTTTTTCTTATTTACATTTTGAAAACAAAAGCGTGCGTACCACACCAGTACCTGTGCGAACGCACGGGTAACACACCAGTACTCGTGTGAACGCAATGACAACCATACCATAATTTGTGTGATTCCACGGGTTATTTTTTTTACAATTAAAGAAAATACAAGTAAATATATTTAAAATGATATATGAATCCAAACACGGAAAAAATGTGTTATTTTTTAATTATTTATATTATTAATATTTTTGTTTTGACATTTTTTAATTTAAGATACAATACTTTTTTTAAGATAACATATGAAAATTTGAAATATATATTATTGATATAAAATAATTTTGTTTTTATTTTAAAAGTATGTCTTATACAAATAATAATTTTTTTAGGTAAAACAGTTTTGTTTTTCTTATTTATATTTTTATTACATTTGAAAATAAAAGTGCACGTACCACATTAGTACTTGTGCAAATGTATTGGTAAGTCACTAATACAGTGTGAACACATGTGTAACCATATCAAAATCTCTGTGAATGCATGTGTAACCATGCCGAAATTCGTGTGAACGCATGAATTTAATTTATGAAAAATTAATATATATATATATATATATATATATATATATATATATATATATATATATATATATATATATATGTAAAACAATTTTTTTTAAATCAGGTCTGTTTTTAAATAAAAAAATGGCAAAAACAATTTTGTTTTTCTTATTTATATTTATTATAATGTTTAACTTTAATTCAATTTATCTCTGTTAACGATAATTAGGCCCACACCTGTACCCGTGCGAACGTCCGGGTATCCTACTAATTTCATTGAACATATGAGAAAATGGAATGTGGACGGTATTGTAAAATAATTGGTTATTTCTTAAAGCCTATGTTTATGCCTAAGTTATCACTAGAATTGTAAATAGGGATGGCAACGGGTGCCCGCGGGTGCGGGTTTTATACTACCCAAACCCGCATCCGAAATTACCACCCGAACCCGAACTCAAACCCAAAAGCTATTCGGGTGACAAAGTAACACCCACGCCCACACCCGTTGGGTTCGGGTTTTTTTCACCCAAACCCGCAACAAAATACATAAAATATATTTTTCTTACAACTTTCCATAAAATATATATATAATATATTATATAATATATATATATATATAGGGGTGGAAATAGGCTAGGCTAGGCTAGGCTTTAGAAGGCCTGAGCCTGGCCTACGATAAACTTAGAAGGCCTAAGCCTGGCCTAAGGCCTATCGTAGGCTCGGTTTTTTGGCCTGGCCTGGCCTTTTTAAAAGCCTGGCCTGGCCTGAAAGCCTATATAAAAAGCCTGTATCTCATTAAAGTTTTCAATTAATTTATATAATTTAAGAAGTCTTGTAGGTCGACCTATATATACATATATAAGTGGACCTATTTAGCATTTGTTATATATATATATATATATATATATATATATATATATATATATATATATATATATATATATATATATATATATATATATATATATATAGGGTAGTCTATTTAGCTTTTTTTTCTTCTAATATATGCATACATGGACCAACTTATTTAACATATCTTTAATATATATGAAAATATAGGCCGGCTTATAAGGCTTCATAGGCTTTTTTAATAGCCTAAGCCTGGCCTATTTAATGAAATAGGCTTTTAAAAAAGCCTAAGCCTGACCTATTTATTAAATAGGTCTGGCCTGGCCTAGGCCTATGTATGCTGGGCCGTAGGCCCCTGTAGGCCGGCCTAGCCTATTCCCACCCCTATATATATATATATATATATATATATATATATATATATATATATATATATATATTCGGGTGTGATTTCGGGTTTCGGGCGCGGGTTTCACACTACCCAAACCCGCACCCGAAATATCAGGTGGCACCCGAACCCGAACCCAAACCCAGTCAACTCGGGTTTTTACCCGTTGACTCGGGTTCGGGTGCGGGTGGGCCCCGCGGGTTTGGGTCTGTTTGCCATCCCTAATTGTAAATACCAAATTACCCTTCTAGTAAAGAGATGAAATGAAATAGAATCCATATCATTCAATCCCGCTCCGTTTCAACTGTTTTAAATTATTCAAATAATAAAATATTATTTTATTTTATTTCATTCCGCTCCATCCAATTATATTAATTCAAATAAAGCCTCAAGGGAAATTGAAGAAAAAGTCAATTCCAGCCATCAAAAGTTGGTTCTCTTGCTATGAAGCCATAAACTATCAAGATTCTGCCACTCTGGTAAATATTCACGCTATGATCCCGAGTAGAGCTGTCAAAATGGGCTACCGACCCTAAACGGGCCGGCCTATGCGGGCCTCGGGCATTTCAGGGTCGGACACAAAAATCTCATATTTAAATGGACTCTATTTTTACTACCCAGGTCCAATCCTGTCTGGACTGCGAGCTACCCAACCCTAAACGTCCCCGGCCCAAAACGGGCCTATTTCTAAAAAAGATAAAAATTTCTCCTTATTTTTCTAAGCATCCATGAAATTGCATGCAATAATATATATATATATATATATATATATATATATATATATATATATATATATATATATAATTAGGATGTCCAAATAATCCATATAAGTTATAATTAAAATGTAACACAACACATTAACTTAATTCTAACTATTTAAAATACATCACAAATTATCCAATGTAACACACAAAATTAAATAACTTGTGCCAACAAATTTTAAGATGTAAATATTCATGACAATTATAATTTTTTAACAATTATATAATTTGATTGACGGGGTATTATTTTATAGCAATATATATATATATATATATATATATATATATATATATATATATATATATATATATATATATATATATATATATATATATATATATGATTTGTACTAACTCTATCTTTTCTTAAAAATTACATCAGAATTTTTTAAATCTCAATTTCAACCTTATTTTTAATTAGAATACATCATGGTGTTTTTTTTATACTATCTACATAATTATATTAGGATGAAACCTTTTAATTTAAAATTAAATCAAACCTATTATACTAGGTTATCAAAAGTCGATGGTTTGATATTTATACCTTTATAGTACCATAAAAAATTAAAATATATAATACGCAAATTGTTTATAACATATCTTTATGAATTAGGAAAGGAGAATTTCTAATTAAATTTTAAAAAATTTAATTTTTTTCAGCCTGGCAGGCTACCCATGGCCCATACCGGCTGACCCATATTTTTTAGGGTTTTTTCGGGCCGAACTTAAAAAGGCCTGTTGTAAATGGGCTCGAAAAATAAAGCGCAAGCTCTAACTTTTTTTAGACTTGATAGACCGACCTATGGGCTCCGGTCTATTTTGACAGCTCTAATCTGGATTAGTAAATTCTCAGGGAAGTGATGCACATACTTATTGAGTTTTCAAATTAAAATAAATTAAGAATTACGCTGCCCTAAGAACACATGTTAAGAAACCTAAAAATACAAAATTTATATTGGAAAACGTAATATTAATTATCAATTTTTAATTAAAATAATATACAATTTTCGGATAATTTTTCCCCATTTAACTCTTAACGTTAGCATTACCCTACCTATAAATTAAATATTAAAACTGAATATTACTAGCATGTGACTTTGTGTTTCAAATTTCAATGCAATAATGTCTTGAATTTTTATTAGATGTGCGCAGACATAACATGAGCATACAAAGGATTACATTAAGCAATATAAAGACAAACATACAAAAGCAATGTAGTAAAATATATGAGAAACTTTTAATTAATTTGATTTATTGTCATTTCTAATGTGTTAGATTTTATTTTATTCATTTTTAAAAGAAAATTAAGAACATGTGACATTACCATGACATCAATGTGATGGTATGTAAGAAGGACCGAGATATCCTAAAACGAAAGTCATTAGACTATCTTTGTCCACACACTCCCAAAGCTTGAAGTTAATTATTATGCCTAACATGTGTTATAGTTAGTGAATGAACTATGTTATATTTTATTGAAGTTGATGGTTTAATGTTTGATTAAAATATTGTCTTGAACAAAGGCTAATGACTCTAGACATTTTAATCGGTCGCCTCAAGCAAACGTTCTATCAAACGGAGCCACTCATGGTATTATGTGGGCATGTGCCCCCACTATTATTCCCCTCATGCATATATTAACTTAGCATCTCTATCTTTATATATAGCATATAGTTAGTTAAGTACTGCGTTTTTAAGCCAAGACAATAGCAAATTATAGATTCTTGTTGAAACCATTATACATCAATGCTTTAACTATTTGTTTGTATTTTATATATTATACGCTATAAAATATATTCTATAATAAAATTCTTATAATAGTGTTTTAAAGTTTTGTTAAATTAATAATTGATAAATTACTGATATCTTTATTCAAAATTGAAATGAGATCTCATAGTTATATAATTTTTATAATTATTGTCACTTATTTTATAGAATTAAAAATATTATAGTAATAATATTTTTTTAAATAATACATACTTTATTTATAAAAATAATATATAATATATAATATATTAAATATAAATTAATTAGTATGCATATTAATATAAACAAGTTAAACTTATATTCAATTACAAATACAAATGTTTGTAAAACTATTTATAAGTAATATAAGAAAGTGACATAATAATAAAAAAATTAAATGTATGTACAATTGATTTTTATTTTTATGTGTCAAACAATACATATAACTTAAAATTATGATTTGTCAAAAAAAACTTAAAATTAACATGTTCATAAAATTATATATTGCCCCATATCTCCGTCCCTGCTATCAGTTGTGTAGCAAGTGTATAAAGTTGCATGTATCTTTGCTAGTTCTAGAGTGATTTGAATTCATTCTATTAACTTACTGATATCATTGTTACATTTACGTTGACTCGCCATGATTATGCTAATCTCACCCT
The DNA here is from genome assembly GCF_029867415.1 of Vicia villosa. Taxonomy (NCBI): domain Eukaryota; kingdom Viridiplantae; phylum Streptophyta; class Magnoliopsida; order Fabales; family Fabaceae; genus Vicia; species Vicia villosa. Next base: position 98,389,737 of record NC_081180.1, on the reverse strand, counting down.
CAAACCAAACACACAAAAATAGTAATGGGTTTATTAGACTGAGAGATTTTACTTGTTATGAATTTCAATATTGAAAGAGACATGAACACAAATAATTTTTATAAACTAACAAAGACATTAAAGTTGGTCGTAGTGCCGACTTATCAGCATATTTGCAAAATCAAAAGTTATTGAATCACCAATAATAGAGGAAAAATGTCAAAATAAACTCACCATGAAACTGCTATGAACCAAGCACTAGGCGTTGCATTATCATTGCACCCTACGGAGTATTTTCCAAGACCCTTATTATAGGAATCCTTGCTGCCTTACTGGGAAATAAATACTGAAAGATTATTTCATCATATAAATGTTAGACCTTCACAAAAGGATCCTTGTGGCCTTTTCAGACATATAATTGTTGGACCTTCACTAAAGATTTCTTGTCACTTTATCACGAATATTACTGTAGGACCTTCATTGAAGGGTCCTTGCCTCCTTATCAAACATATAACTGATGAACTTTCTGTTAAGAGTCTCACATCGGACAATATATGGCCTGAACATGTCCTTATAAGTGGGGGCAATCCTCACCCTACAAGCCGGTTTTGTAGGGTTGAGTTAGGCCTAACCACACTTCTTAACATGGTATCAGAGCCTCGTTTAAGATCCGGTGGGCCACCTTCTATGGTTTCCGCTATCGGGCCACCCGCCATTTATTTCCACGCTCCAGTTGTCTAGTCCTGGGCGTGAGGGGGTGTGTTAAGAGTCCCACATCGGACAATATATGGCCTGAACATGTCCTTATAAGTGGGGGCAATCCTCACCCTACAAGCCGGTTTTGTAGGGTTGAGTTAGGCCTAACCACACTTCTTAACACTTTCATTGAAGGATCTTTGTCTCCATACGAGACATATAGTTGTTGAACCTTCACTAAAGGATCATTGTCGTCTTATCATACATATAATTGATGGATCTTCATTGAAGGATCCTTGTTGCCTTATTAGACAAATAACTGCTATACATTCGGTGAAGGGTCCTTGGCTCCTTATTAGGCATATAAAAGTTTGTATTTGATAAAAGTACAAATGCGTGACAAACCCAAACTATTAAGGGATGACAGAGTCTTTAAACATGTTATGAGGTTGACAACTAGCTAACATGAGATGAGAGGCTCTATATATGCGTATTTCCGTGTTGTCGCTGCATACCAAAATATTGAGATATTTATAGTCACCAAAGGCTTGGATCCATGAATTCCTGAAATATAGAAACCACTATGGGAATGGGTATTGATTTCTTTAAATTCAAGGAGCACACTTAATTCTCACGACTCCTTAGGTGCCATTTGTTGATGCAATATACATATTTGTGTGATCGGCGTTACAGACGGAAACACAAAAGATTCAGGCGATGTATTCGAGAAAAGAGCACCCTATCAAAAAGAGAGGCACTTAAACTAAAAAGGGATGATCTATAAAGGATGATGCACAAAGTGTAGGCCTTCAAAACTCCCTCACGACCCCTTCTAGTTACACCACTACATAATCCCTCAAGCACAAGGCCTTGTAGAGGCCTACTATTTTAGTCCTTTACTTATATTTGGGCTATTTGTAGGAGCCTTATCGAAGCTTTATTCATACCTTCAGTTTTTTAGACTTAGTTGAGTCTTTCAGGCGAGACTTAGTTGAATCCCTCAAGCCATACTTAAGTGAGTCTTCCCGAAGAGACTTAGTTGAGTCCCAAAGGCGAGACTTCTTTGATAGCCAAACCATAATAATCTTTTGTAAATATCATAATATCTTTACAAGAGTTTTCAAAAATAGGTGTCTCGCTTTCCTACCAGTCAACTATAATCATATCTCAGATTGACTGAATTCCAAGTTCTGGGAATGAGTCATCCATCTAACTCTTCGAGTTTATATGCCCCATAATGAAACTTTTGATATATATGATACGGTCCTTCCCAGTTAGGTTGCAGTTTTCCCTGCTGGACGGGCGCAACAAATTTTTGTAGCACTAAATTGCCTTCTAGCATCTCTCTTTGAACCACCTTGGAGTTATATCTTCTGGCTGCACTTTTTCTAGCGGAAAAATCTCTAATGTGGGTGACGTCTATTATCTCATCAATTAGGTCAGCAACACATCTTAACCTTGTCTCGTTTTCCTCCTCATTGAATTAAGAGTGACCCCATGGTAGCATGTCGATTTTGACTGGCAACATGGCATCCATCCCATACACTAATGTGGAGTTTTCCTGGTGATGGAGTGACTGGTGGTATAATACGACCACAACACTTCGTACAACTATTGGACCCACAATCCCTTGGTGTTATCAGTTTCTTCTTGATCGTCTTTAATATTATTTTATTTGTCGATTCTGCTTACCCGTTCTCATATGGGTGAAAGACCGATATGAACTTGGTTTGTACTCCCATGTCATTGCAAAAATCAACCACGGTAATGCCAAACTGAGTTCCACAGTCTGAAACGATAATAGCAGGAAAATTGCACTACAAAACAATGTGTAAATTGTGGCAGTTGTTTTGAGAAAATTGTGGCGGTTTGAACCGCCGTAATTATCAAATACGGCGTTCTTAAAAACACCTTAAATTTGGTTGCCGCAAGGAAAATAGTGGCAGTTTAAAAGTAAACACCGTGCAAACCACCATATGTAACACAGTTTAAAGTGGCAGTTTCTTTATGTATAGCGGCGGTTTCAAACACCATATCTTTCACATATTAAATAAATATCTTCAAATTATGTCGGTTATAACCGCCGTAATATACTGGAAATTACATATCCTAATTTACCTATAATATTAGCTAAAATAGCACTCTGTAAACCAACATAATTTTTCAAATTAATTTAAAAAAGGTCTCTTTGAAATATGCTACACTAAATTTAAATTTTTTTTGCTGCAACTTAACACCAACACTAAAATTAAATTAAAATATCTATAATAAATGTACATTTATGCATTATTGTAAAAAAAAATTAAAGAACATATTTTAAAAGGACCAAAAATTCTAGTTGTATTGAACTGAACAATAGTCACACACACTCTTGGAAACAATACATAATAATAGTCTTATAGTCTATATATTAGTACTAATTAACAAGGTTATTAATCTACTGTACCTTTGAAAAATCTTGTACTAGTCTACTTTTCTATATATGAAGAGTGTTAATGTTATAGAGGGCCCAAATTTGACTATAGAAACCCATTGGCTGGAGTTTCAAAGGTAGAAATTAAGAGACTTGATAATGCAATATTAACATACTTGCAGTTTTTATGTTGTCCTCACCTGCAGCAGATCATTAACTTTTAGAACCTCTTTATAGTAGGATTAGTTCTAAGTGTATAAACCAAATAACAGGAGCTTAATTATGCAGTTAATTAGAATGACATTTAAACAAGAGCAATGAACATACTATAAAAAAATTATCATAAGAATCATTTGAAGTCATACACAGACACACCCCATACATTAAACGCAATAAGCAACATGCTTTTACTAATAAATAGTATTAAAAACTCATTGCAGTTCATTAAGAAACTTGTCAACTAGATGAAAGGTTGGTAAAATGAAACTAGCAGGTTTGTGAATTGAACAAAGTATATAACATTGTAAAATTAAACCAGAATCCTTCTATAATGAGGCATCACCAACATTCTGCTGGAAAGCGATCTTATGATTTTTGTGATCAATTTTTGAGTGTTGAGGGAAATCAAAGGGCATTTTATCAGCAGAAAGTCATGCATCATTGAACACCTTGATCACTACTTTCAGGTGCAACCCATCCCTGTAACACCAAAACAACAATGTTAATCACCCATAATATAAGGAGTTGGAATTATAAGAAGCTAAACCGGTGCTTTTAACTATAAATGGCTAAACTTATGTCAGGAATGTATTTCAAGTTCAGATTGCAACAAACCATAAAAGATCCTATTCAACCATATAAATCTATGTCAATGTTGTTGTAGTATACTGAACTCACTTTAATGATAAACTAACTGGACAGGAAAAGATCTTATTCAACCATATACAGGATAGGTGGATTGTATTCTCACACAATCATGCATCTTACGACTCACAAAATGTTTTTACTCATGATTAAAAAAATAGATAACTTAAAGGTACCAAAACTAACGATCATTAGGCCTGTCAATAGTGTCAAAACCAAGCTAAAACTCAGTACCTTAGGTAGAACGATGAAACACCATTTGACTCATTATCGTTGGATCAGCAAGTCCACCTAGTCCTTCCGTCAACCACAGACACATGCGCCGTTATGTTCATTTCTTTTGCCTTCACTATTAACGGAGCATGAAGGCCAGCCTCCAGACCTCGAATGAGGTCGGCGCTAGTCCCATCTGCTTGTCAGATGCCACTCTTCCGCCACTCTTCCTGTTTCGATCTAGTTGATAAGTAGGTCTCACTCTCTCCAGCGTTTTCTTAGTGACAGAAGTAGCAAAATACCAAATAACTTTACCAAAATATTTAATACAAGTCAGAAAACAGATAACAGAATCAGAATATAATGTATTAGTTGAGATTAAAGTCCATCAAATAAAAAAAGAAAAGAAAAAATAGAAGCAAGAAAAACAGGGGAACTCCACATTATACAATATCATGCTGCAGAACAGAACAAAAGCAAAACACCTCTGTTACAATTAGAGCGGAAATCATATTGTGAGAAAGGATATCAAATTATCACCCGAGTCTCGTAAACCATAACAGTTATGTCAATATCAGAAATCATATTGTGAAAAACAAAAGCATAGTATTACCTTGAAGCAGAATGAAACAGTAGAACGATCGATTGCCGAACTGCAGATTGCGGAGTAGTAAAACAGAACAGCAAAAAAACCTGATTGTAGAACTGCGGATAGAGGATTTGCGATTGAACGACGTGAAAATGATGGTTCAAATTATTGATAGGGCCGATTATCAGGGTTCCATATTGATATAGAAGAGGTGTGATTCCAATTTCAAATCATAGTTAGGGTTTGAATTAGAATAAAAGGAATAGATTAAAATCAAAAGGGTTTGCGGGAAACTGAACGGTGGAAAGAAATAAGAGAAATTTGAAATCCAAGCTTTGAGGAAATTGAAATTTGGAGAGGAAAGGTTGAATGCGAGAGAGGGGATGCAGTTACCATGCATAGATAGTGCATAGATTATTATGGACCCTTGGATCATTGGATCAAATTCTAGACATTAATTATTATTACTCAATATTCAATACTAGATTAAAAACATGATCCAATGGCTTATATAGGCTTATGTATGGTGCATAAGAAAAATCCTTTTGCATATTAGCCAAAGCCCGAGAGAGGGTTGAGCTCAAACTTACGAAGGATGAGAGGAATAATGGTTTTGTTTATTTTATTTTTTTTAATTCATACTGTAACATTATTATTATTATTATTATTATTATTATTATATATTATTAGTTTTTTTTAAAAATAATATTATTGTTATTTAATATTAACAAAAATATATTTTATTATATATAAAAAGAATAAAAAAAGGGGGAAGAGTGAGATAAACGCGAGCCACATGTTAGTTCGAAATTTTAGAAACAATTAAGTAAATAATGGCGGTTGAAACCGCTATTTTATTACTAACATTACGTCATTTGATAAAACCGCCGTAATTAACGTAAATTGTGGCCTTTTATACTAAACGCCATAACTAAACCGCCATAATTTACGCAATTTTTTGTAGTGTTGAACCATCACATAATCCTCTTCTAATAAAAGAGGTAGACTGTCTCATCTATGATCTTGGATATGGATTCCACCTCTATTAATTTCACGATCAAGAAATTTAGAAGGTCGGTAAGGTCCTACAATGTCCATGTCTAACTAATAAATTGGCCAGAACATTGCCACAAAATGAATTAGTTCAACTAGTGCATAATGTAGATTAACATATCTATGACATTTATCACATTTCTTAACAAAGGACGTGATGTCCCTCATTAGTAAAGACTAGTAGTAACATGCTTTTAACAGCTTGTGGGCCAAGGTTCGCCCACCAATATGGTTGTCATAAGCCCCTTGATGAACTTCATCTAAGACCAGAATGATTTTGTATTCACCCATACAACTTAACATAGGAGAGACTCTACCCATTTTATAGAGTTCCTGACATCGGGATATACTTTGTTGCACGCTTGTGAATTTGCTTCACCTCTAACTCGGCTTTTGGCAGTTTTCCTGACTGCAAATATTAAATTATTCGCTTCATCCAACTGCCATTGAGGGAGGTGTCGATAGTGTTTGCCTCCACCGCCTAAATTTTAAGGATGATGAGCATTTCTTGCATGACTGCCCTGAAATTCAATTCCATGGGCACATGCATTATCTCAAAGGTTTTGAAACGCTAGAGTTCCAAAGAATGTGAGAATGAATCTGAACCATTGGATTTTAAAATAAATGGTGGAGATTATGGATAAATCTTTTTTATTTCAAATATAGGAGAGAGAAAAAAAGATTCACCCATAATCTCCACATTTATTTTAAAATCCAATGGTTCAGATTCATTCTCACATTCTCATATAAATATGTCATTCTCATATATATATATATAGGGTTAAATAGTGTTCACCCCCTGCCAAATAAGCGATATTCGGTTTTCCCCCTTATTAAAAAAAATTTTAGCCTTTGCCCCTTAACAAAACCTTAATGAGGGAGATTCCATCAGAAATGCCTACGTGTGATGGATCTTCTGGCTTATGTGGCATGGTTGTGACACGGTGGCAGTGTCTCCCTCTATAATTTGGGATTTAGGATTCACGATGTCATCTCATTTTGATTTTCTTCCATTCTTGCTCCTTCAATTTCTTCAGGGCCAATCGTGGGTGGGTTTATTCCCAAATTTTAGGGTTACGTTATCTCTTCTTCTTGATTCCAGTTGCTTCATCCTCTCTTCGTGATTCCAGTTGCTTCATCCTCTCGTCGTTCATACTCTCACATGTGGAAATGGAAACCAGTAAAAGTATCGGTAGCTGCAATTCCTACACCTCCAACGTGAATTTCAAGATCCCCACATGTGGATGCAGTCGTCCCATGAAGATGTGGGTAGCCAAGACGTCCAAGAATCGCGGACGGAAATTCTGGAAGTGCAAGAATGCAGGAGTAAGGTTTTAGGTATTTCATTTTTTTGTTAAATGGGTTTACTGAACATTGAATAAGATTGCTGTTTTGTAATTGTTGCAGATGGAGAATAGTTGTGATTTTTTTATTTGGGATGACGAAATCAGCAGTTCGGAACATTTATGCAAGGACTGTGAATTGGCAAATATGAAGGTTAAGTTGATGGAAGGAATTCTGGAAAAACCCAAATTGAAGCAGGCTGTTTTGAAGAGAAGCATTTCCCATCTGAAAGTGGCATTGTTTATGTCCTGGTTTTTGTTTGGTGTAATGTACACATATATGTAATGAAATAAATTCATATTTGAGACAAAAGATGTAACTGACAGTTATATGCAATGTAATGTGTTTTGGTTATTCAATTAATGTGATTTAGTATGATTCATTAAATTCTTATAATTTGTTGAAAAATTTGGTTGATAATGTAGCATAAAATTACTTAACAGACAAAATGGATAACAAAAGGACAACCATTGTACCAACATTGTACCAAAATACATCATCATTGTACCTCCAAAAAAAGCACATAAACAAAATATTGAAGTTCACTAGCATTATACATAACTAGGACTTATACATAATCATGACTTAATAGTTCTTCTTCAATTTCTTCTTCCCACGCCTTGACTCATCATTGTTATCTTCATCAGTCACTGATATTGGTTGTTCAGAGCTAGCATCTGGGCCAGTTATTGGTTTTTTAAACCAGAACAACTTCTGTCTTTCACTTGTCCTCCTCTTGATTGGCTTGGTAGGTGACATCTTTTTCTTACCTCTCCTTTGTGAGGTTCCATCCATAGCAGAGCATTGGGTAGAGTTAAACTCTGGCAGGCTTGAGATCACATCATCAGTGATGTCTCCAAAAAAATCAGTCTGATGTGCATCAGTTTGAACTCCATCAGTTGCAGCAGTTTGGACTCCATCAGTTGCAGCAGTTTGGGCCACATCAGTTGCACCAGACTCAGCTCCATGAGTTGCATCAGTTTGAACTCCATCTGTTGCAGCAGTTTGGGCTACATCAGTTGCACCAGACTCAGCTCCATGAGTTGCAGCAGTTTGAGCATCCAACTTAACCTTTTTCTACATGAATGAAGAACAGCATTTGTTAATTTCATATACAGGTTGAAAAAACATTTTGAGTTGTGATAGGGACTAGAAATACCTTTCTTTTAAGTGCATTGGGATTCTGAGTTGTGCTTTTGCAAGTTTGAGCATTGTGACCAAATTTGTCACGAATGGTGCACCTATAAGACACACCTGGTAATCTCCTTCTTCTAGCACCTTCTTCTCCACACTCCCTAATCCTTAATTTCTTAGGCCTGCCAGGACCTCTCTTGTACATGGGGGGCATTATTGGATCAGCTTCTACCTCAGGCCACATTTCTTCACCATTTATTGGACTTATAGGAAAACTATAACATATGGCATACTTGTCCCTATGATAGCAACTGTCTACAAAATCTTCTGGATTCTGTTGTCTGAAAGATAGAGAAGCAATAGCATGTCTACAAGGGATGCCAACTAGCTCCCAGAAATTACAAGTACAACTTCTCTTAGCAATGTCAACTACAAACTTCTGACCATTATATGAATGATTCACCTCAAAGGTCTCTTCCATTGCCCAAGTGGGCAACCAGTGCCCACTTAGCATGACTTCTTTATCAAGCCTCTTCCTAGGTATTGGCATTACTTTATGAGGCCATTTTTTTAGTTTGGCTGATGAGGCAGAACATCTATTCATCAAGTACAGCCTAATCCACTCACACATGGTCAAGATAGGTTTGTCTCTTACACTTAAAATGGTAGCATTAAATGATTCAGATATGTTATTCATTAGTACATCACATTTAGGGTAAAAGGAAAAAGCATGCTTACACCATGACTTTGGAGGAACACCAATTAACCATGTCCAGGCATCAAGATCTATCAACTTCAATTCATTCATCTTTTGTAATCAGCCTCGGTAGTAAGTGGCTTTTGCAGCCTCCATCATTAGATCTCTAATGAGTGCACCCCCTCCAAATTTTTTCTTGAAATTGGCATATAGATGCCTTAAACAAACCCTGTGCTCAATTCTTTCAAACATCTCTTCAAAGACTGCAACAAGACCCTGCAAGTTAAATTACATTAGTAACACACAACAATAACTATAGAGGTTGACAAAAGTCTCATGAAAACATACCTTTTGTTGGTCTGATATGAACACATATTTGTTGCTCTGGCCCACATCATTCATCAACAGCTCCAAGAACCACTTCCAGCTTTCTTTTGTTTCTGTCTCCACAACCCCAAAAGCAAGTGGAAAATATTGATCATTAGGGTCCCTCCCTACAGCAATTAGCAACTGACCACCATACTTTGTTTTAAGATGGCAGCCATCCACTCCCACAAAGGGCCTACATCCATTAATGAAACCCTTTTTGCATCCCTCAAAGCAGAAATAGAAGCAACCAAATCTTGGTGGGATTGTTGGATTAGGCCTTTCAACAGTTATAGCCAAAGTGTTTCCAGGGCTGGCCCTTAATAACTCTGCAGCATACCTCCTCAATATTGCATATTGCCTATCTGCATCTCCCTCCAACATCTTCTTGGCTATGATTTTTGCTTTCCAAGCCCTACAAACAGTTATACCTACAGAGTAATTTTGCCTCAGATCTTGTATAATATCAGTGATTCTGACATCTTGTGAGGTCTGCATCTTCTTCAAAACAATCTTAGCCACCCACCTTGAATTTGCAGATTTATTGTCTAAAACCCTAGCACAAGTGTGTTTGTCTACAATGGTTTTTATAGCAAATGTCCTCTTGTGGCCCACTTTGGAGCATAGCATTAAAAACCCACAAGTGGCCCTGCACACCACCCTAACCCTATCGCTTTCATTTTTGACAAAAGTAATTTGTCTCCCATTTAATACAGACCATTCACGTATGGCATACCTAAATTCATCTAGGGAGTTGAATTCCATACCCCACTGAAATTTAAAATCCTTATTTAAATGCTCCTTTTTGAACTTTTCAAACTTTTGGACTTTAGCTTTCTCACTATCAGACAAATCAGGATCAGAACTTTCCAACTCATCACTAACATATTCATCTTCCTCGCAAGGTTTCTCTTTACTAACACTAACATATTCAGCAACTTTTGGGACCTCTTTCTGTGGTAAACTTATATCTATCCCCTCAAAACCATCAACAAGCGCAGTGGCCCTCTCATCTTCACTATCACCTAGCCCCTCAACCTCGTCTTCATCACTTCCTTCCATCTCACCAACCTCATTAACACACCTAGGAATTCTTACGGTTGCTCCAATATCTACAACATCATGCTCTATAAAAAGTTCCCCGTCAATTCGATTCACACAATTATATGCAGCAAAGTCATAACAATCATCATCCTTTCTAATCTGAAAATAATCTTCACATATTTCACGAATTAGAGTCCAGATTCTATATGTCCCTTCACGGTAACCCCAACCCATCACCAACCTATGTATACTATCCAAGGTAAACTCTTCTAAACGGAGTCCCGAAACTAACGACGACATACCACCTCTATAAATCGTACGACCGTCGTTCAGAAACACAAACTCCCCACCATATTGGATTACAGCACTGAACTTATCGTTAAACTGAAATCAGAATAATCATACATTACAAAAACCCAGCATTGATACTAATCTTAACTGAAAAAACGAAAGACTAGGTACACATACCTCCTCATCACGAACGGAGGTTCCTCCTTCTTCGTTCTTGTTTGCATGCCTGACTTTCTTCTCCGTCTTGGACTTTACCGCCTCCTGCTCCTTTTTCTTCCTTTGCTTGGACTGTGACGGCAGTTTGTTGGCCTTTGACGGTGGCGGAACATTTTTCTTACACGCACGTTTCTTCTTCCCCATTTCAAGTTTCTAACAATGTTAAACCCTAAAATTGCAAGGGGGATTATGTATATAAGGATGAAGAAATATGAGGAGACACTGCCACCGTGTCACAACCATGCCACATAAGCCAGAAGATCCATTACACGTAGGCATTTCTGCTGGAATCTCCCTCATTAAGGTTTCCCTCTGGAGAATCTTTATTTGTTAAGGGGCAAAGGCTAAATTTTTTTTTAATGAGGGGGAAAACCGAATATCGCTTATTTGGCAGGGGGGTGAACACTATTTAACCCATATATATATATATATAAAATGAGAAAATTATGGGATAAATAGTTATTAAAATAATTTATTTATTTTTATTCTTAATTTCATATTTGTGTCAAAATCATTCATTCTAATTGGATGACACACACACACACACACACAGATATCTACTTAATATAAATCCAAGGTTGTCATGATGGCAACCTTGAAGAGAACTCTAACCCTAATGCTTATGTGGCATGATTTTAGCAACTCTTAACACAATTCTAACCTATGTGGCATGATTTTAGAATTTTCAATTTTTATAAACCAATTTTTTTCTAACAATATTATTAAAGTCATTGCTTTAACCACTATTTTTTTAACAATATTGATCTTTCTAACAATATTTTTTTATTAAATCATTTTTCTAACAATAACATCAAATAGTAAAATATTAATAAATAATCATTACTTTATTACTGATCCTTCAATAATTATAAAATATACACTTATAAAAATAAAATTTTAAAATTTTACTATTTCTTTATATATTATCATAATCATAATTCACCTACACTTCTTCAATTAAATAAATAAATAAATAAATAAATATAATAATAATAATAATAATAATAATAATAATTACCAGTAGTAATAATAATAATAATTATTATAATAATAATAAATAATTTAATCAATTAACTAATTCTATATAAATACTTTTTTATGTATTTTCACATAGTTATAACCTCCTCCCAAATATATTCTTCTAATAAATTAAATACTTTAAATAAATACTAATAAATTTTTATAACTCCACCTCTTCAAATAATATTCGTAACCTCTCCTACTAATTAAATAATACTAATTAGCAATAAATAAGATTTAGTGAAAGGTTGGTAAAAATTAGCAATAAATAAGACTATGAATTCTCACGCATATAATTCATACCATTAAAAGGTTTTTATATTTAATTTTTGACATTAAATGATAGTTATGAATTTCAAAGGTATATATTATACCTTTTGCGGGCAAGAGGATTGATAATTAACAGCGTGTTGTTTCAATTTAGTTTTTCTATACTAGAATTAGAATTAGAAGAATAATCTGGTAAGGAAATTTTGATATTTTCTTTTAATTCTCCTTTTTTTTTTAACTCTATTCAATGACTACGAATATTTAATTTTGTTTATTTTTATATATTATATATATTTATATATAATTTTTAAAATTTATTTTAATTTCCCCTTTTTTAAATCTATACATTGATTTAAAATATTTAATTTAATTTATATAAATTGTATATGTTTTTTTTTCCTATTCTAGATCAGAAGAATAAATGGTATGTAATTTCCCCTGGTACTTAGATGTGGGGCGAAAACGATTCAATGGATGGATGATGATGGCGCATGGTATTGTCATGGAATGAGAAGCACCAGATCCGAGAGCCCTCTCAAGCAAATGCGTGCGTTTTTACTTTTCAAACTGGCCAATGATAGCGTGCCAGCGCATCGTCTCCTACCTTGGGAATATATATACACTTTAAAATTCTCTTTTCTCTTTATACACTCCATACATTTATTTAATATATTTATTTTTGTTTATACATTTATATTTTTATGTTAGTTCAGAAGAATAAATTTTTATTTATATATATATATATATATATATATATATATATATATTGCATTAAAATTATTAATTGCAGTAATGATATAATCATTTATTGTGTTTGTGGTTTTAAGAAAAAAAATTCTATTATGTCTACACTAATTTTTTAATTTGTTCTGTTTTCAATAATTTGAATAATGTTCTTTTTATTTAGGTATTGCAACCGATTGACCAAATATTAAACACAAATTTTTTTCATAACAAAAATAATATATAAAATTAATGAGTTTTAATTTTTCATTTAATTAATATCATATAAAATAGGAACATGAGTGGTGAGTACCCACTTTAAAAAATATTGTATCATCAATAATATTGCATTTAATATATCGAGAAAATTTGTTAAAGATTATAATTAAAAAAATAATAAATATAACCGTTTATATTAATAAATGAAATTAATTAAAAAATATATAACTACAATATTATAATAAAATATAAAATATTTCTAAAAACTTATTAAACATCATAAAAATATCCAAAACCATGTTTAATACTCTAATTTTTATTTATTTATAAAATTAAACATCAAAACTAATATAAATTCCTGTATTGATAATTATTTATTAATTTTAAATTAATTAATAATAAACAAGACAATATCACTATACTTCAAAATATATTTAATTATTGAACTATTTTATGATTATAGACTATACAATTTGTTATATAGAACAATGACTTGCAATGGATTAATATATAAAAAAAATGAGAACTGAAATATATACAAATAACGTGATAAAACAAATCTTTTAAATTAATTTTAAAAGGGTTAATAGTCATTTGCCCCCTGCAATAGTAGAGATATTCGGTTTACCCCCTTTTTAAAAAAAAATTGTTTTACCCCTATAATATTTGGGTACCCCCTAAACGTGTAAAAACCAGGGAGTAAAATCAAAAAAATATATTTTACAGGGGGTAATTTTCCCTCTTAGGGGGCAAAAGACTTACAATTTTAATATTATAGGGGGTAAAACAATTTTTTTTTTAAAAGGGGTAACCCGAATATCGCTACTATTGCAGAGGGCAAATGACTATTAACCCATTTTAAAATAATAAGCACTATTAGGATGACATATAAGAAATTCTCCATTTCACTCTCTTCAAGTTTTCATTTATTTTATTTTATTTAATTTGTAAATTTACAGTGGTGGAAAGTTATTAATATATTATTATATAAAAATAATTATTCATTAAAGTCATTGAATTTTTAAGATACAAATTAATTGGATATAAAATTTAAAATAATTCTTATATTATTTACAATTACGTTAATTTTTTTATTACTCCTTGAAATTCAACATATCTCAAATATTATAAACTCATATATAATAATAATTGATCCTCCATATTATTCTTAAAATTTAACTTTTTCTCAAATATATATTTATACTATATATAATATTTATTTAAATAAAATTATTTAAAAAACACTCTACAATCAAAACAATAATCTAAATTTTTAATGAAGTTTAAAATTTTATAAACAATGACAATAATATATTATAAGGCAACCGCGCAACGCGCGGGTTATATACTAGTATCTACTTAATATAAATGCAAAGAAGTTATGATGGTAACCCTAACCACATGTCATCTTAATAACAATGTCAGCCACATGTCATCTTGATATCAATTCTAAATACAAACCCTATTTATACAAACTCTATATTAAAATAAATAATAATTATAATTATAATAATAATAATCTTACACCGCCACTATTATTAATAATAATATAATATCTAGGTAGTAATAATAAGATAATGCTATGATCGCTTTCGAAGTTATTCATGCTCTGAAGAGAAGGAATTCGGGAAATAATGCACAATTGGCCCTAAAAATTGATATCAGCAAAGCTTATGATAGGGTGGATTGGGGCTTCTTGAAGGGGATGTTGGAGAGGTTGGGATTTGAGGAGAGATGGATAAAATGGATGATGATGTGCGTATCTTCTGTGAATTACTCGGTTCTTGTGAATGCGGATAGTGTTGGCCCTATTCAGCCAGGGAGAGGTTTGAGGCAGGGTGATCCTTTATCCCCGTACCTCTTTATTCTTGTCACCGAAGGTCTATCAGCTCTTATTAAAAAAGCCGTTGCTAGTGGGGACCTCCATGGAGTTCGAGTTTGTAGAGGGGCACCTAGTGTGTCCCACCTACTTTTTGCTGACGATTGTTTTCTGTTTTGCAGGGCAAATCTTACTGAAGTTAATAATATCATGGAGATCCTTCGGGTGTATGCTGACGCTTCAGGCCAAGATATTAATTTATCTAAGTCTGAGGTATTCTTTAGTAGGAATATTAGTCGCCCAGCTCAAGAAGATTTGGCGAGTATTATGGGGGTGAAGCATGTCATGGGCACTGGTATCTATTTGGGACTACCGTCTCTTATAGGCCGGTGTAAGAAGGACACTTTTGGGTATGTGAAGGATAGGATTTGGAAGAAGATTAATGCCTGGAGAAGTAGGCCGATTTCTAAAGCGGGAAAAGAGGTGATGATAAAGTCGGTGCTTCAGTCTATTCCATCTTATATTATGAGTCTCTTTATCCTTCCGGATGGTATTGTTGATGATATTGAAAAGATGCTTAACTCTTTTTGGTGGGGTGGAGGGAATAATCCTAATTGCATTAAGTGGATGGCGTGGGATAGACTTACAGGTACTAAGAATGAAGGTGGGCTTGGTTTTCGAGATTTCAAGGCTTTTAATATGGCTATGGTGGCTAAGAGGGGCTGGAATTTGTTAGCTATGCCTCAATCGTTTTCCTCCAGAATCTTTAAAGCAAGGTACTTCCCTAGAACTACTTTCTTTGAGGCCCCTCTTGGTAATAATCCTAGCTATGTTTGGAGAAGTATATGGCAAGCTCGTAATATCTTATCTCTTGGATGTAGGTGGAGTATCGGCGATGGTAGTAACATTTCTGTGATGGACTCACCTTGGCTTCGGGGGAGAAAAGAAGGGAGGGTGAATGGGCCGCAACGACAATGTATTTATGGTATGAATGTTAATGATCTTATATCTCCTAATGGGAAAACTTGGAATTCTATGTTGATTAGGGAGTTATTTGATTATGTAGCGGCGGAAGACATTCTTCATGTCCCTTTAGTTGCGGAAGTGCAGGAGGACAAATGGAATTGGAAAGAGGAGGAAAATGGTTGCTATAGTGTTCGTTCTGGATACAGGTTGTGGAGAAAGGTTGATGAGAGATTGGGTTCAAGAGGGGTGGAGGGTGACTGGTGTAGTCTTTGGAATATCAAGGCTCCTCCTAGAGCTAAACATTTACTTTGGCGGATTTGTCATGATTGCCTCCCGACGAGACTAAGGTTACGGCATTATCATGTTGCTTGTCCTATTAGTTGCCCGTTTTGTGAGGACTCGATGGAGGATTCGTGGCATGTGTTCTTTGGTTGCAATGTTACTAATCGGTGTTGGCAAATAACAGGTTTGTCCCATATCATTGATCCTCGCTTACAAATTTTCCATGATGTAAAATCCTTGATTCTTGATATTTGTAGTAAGGAGGATAGTATGACGGCGGGTAGAGTTGCGGTAATGATTGAGATTTTGTGGAGAAATCGTAACAATATGATTTGGAACAATGAGAAGGATGATTATTCTAAACTTGGCTTAAATGCGTTGTGTAGTTGGCAAGAGTGGTTGCGGGCGCAAAAGCATGATTCCAATGTGGGAAATAGGACTACAAATTTGAGGTGGATGCCCCCGGTGGAAGGTAGTATAAAATGTAATGTGGATGCGGGTTATAACAATCGTCGAGGAACTACTAACCGAGGTTGGTGTATGAGAGATCATATGGGGGGCTTTATGTGTGCAGGTGCAGCTTGGGATTTTGGGCATTATCCGATTCTTGAAGCGGAAGCTTTGGCTCTTAAAGAAGCCATTCAAAGGGCCATCGATATGGAGGTGCAAAATGTTATCTTTGAAAGCGATTCCCAAAGAACGGTTCAAGCTATTCATAGAAATCATCAAGGTGTCTCAGAGTTTAGTTGTATTATTTCGTCTATTATTGGTTTGTTGTTTAATTTTCCTAACTTCGAGGTGAAGTTTGTTAAACGCCAAGCGAATACGGTTGCCCACACTATAGCTAAGGCGGCCGATTCTTGGTCTAGGCGTAGTTTATTTCATATGATTCCTCTTTGTATTGAACAATTGTTATCTTTTGATATAAATTGATTTTCTATTTGTCAAAAAAAAAAAAACTATAAACAAATACATTAATGTGTAATTTTTCAAAATTCATCTTAGTTTATTCATTAATTTAACTTTGACCATCTTTGACCCTAACTATACAAACTCATTATTGTATATATAAATATTTATTTACTGAAGAAATTTTTATTTAGTATTATTGTACTAAATTTTTGTAAGAAATCATTACGACAATCAAAAGAAAATAAAAATAAAATTCTATAAAACATTATTTTTCCTATATTTATTATAAATACCTTAGATATTTTTTGAATTTATTTAAATATAAATATTTTATGTTATTTTTCAATTTAACTTTGACTATTATTCTTCTTTTAAAAAAAGGGGACAACTTCTTTACCCATCTCAAAAAGTTGGGTAGAGTTCCTTCAACCAATCAAAAGATCCCATTTAATTTTAACATATTTAATTAATTATAAAATTATACAATTATATGATATTTCCAAGACATTTTACATTGGAGGTAACTTTACCCAACTTTTTGAGTTGGGTAGATTTAAAAAAAACTAAAATCAATAACTCATTAATTGTATTAATAAAAAAATTTAAATATCAAAAATATTAGTTACAACATTTATTGAGTGTTATTCTACTAAAAATATTAATAAATATTGTATTAATTAAAAGAAAATAAAAATAAAAATCCTATGAGTCATTATTTTTCCTTTACTTCGTAGTATTAATTTTCTTACCGGAATAAAATATATTCTATAAATATTCACTATTTGAATCACACAAAAATTATTATTATTATTATGAAAAAAAATATTTTTTAAATATAATCATTTAATTCAAATATGAATTTTAAATGAATAATAAATTTTATTCTTTGTTGCACCAACTTTTCAATATTTTTTTCATATTCCATAACTACTCCATCACTCAGTTAATATAATAATTAATGATAAATTATAATTAATTAAATTGTGAGTTACAATTTTTAATATCATTTAAAATAATACTAATTAATGATAAGTATTAATTAGAAAAATTGAGAGTTACAATTTTTAATAAGAGTTATTTTGTTTTTAATAATCGTTATTGTATATATAAATACTTATTTACTGAAGAAATTTTTATTTAGTATTATTGTACTAAATTTTTTTAATAAATCATTATGAAAATCAAAAGAAAATAAAAATAAAATTCTATAAAAAATTATTTTTCCCATATTTATTATAAATACTTTAGATGTTTTTTGAATTTATTTAAATATAAATATTTTATGTTATTTTTCAATTTAACTTTGACCATTATTTTCCTTTAAAAAAAAACTATAATCAATAACTCATTAATTGTATTAATAAAAAAATCATTAGAATTATTGAATTTGGAATCCCTTTTACTCTTTATAAATCGGAATCACTTGATTTTGTCCTCATTCTACCAACTCTTGTGGGAACTATCAAATTTAGTTTTGATTGTCTTGCAATCAACTCTTGAGTGGTATACTTCAAGACATTCTAATATATAGATTGTTAAAATATTTTAACTTTAGTTTTACAGGTATCAAACATTTCTTCACTTAATTTTCTAATTTTATTTATTTTTTAGTTTATTTTACTTAGTTAGTTTTTGTTACAGTTATTTTTACTATTTTAATTATATTTTTATATATTTTATAATGAATATTTATTGATTAAACATATTTTTTTTAAAGAGTGCAGATGGAATGGTGGTTCAAATCATATAATATATAATAGAGCTTTGCTATGCTTACATTCAAATTCTCTACACCGTATTTACACCCATAACCTTTATAAACTAATTTTTATCATGGCACAGAAATTAAGGCAAAAAATATTATTAAAAAAAATAAAAGGTGTGTTAAACCGTATATACATACGGTGTAGTTGTAAATTTTGGTGTAAAGCTAGCTTTTCTCTATATAATATTGAAGCATATGGAATGAAGCAGATGGAATGATGGTTCAAATCATAGTATATTGAAGCAGATGAAATGATAAATCATATAATATTGAAGAAGTATATTGGAAAGACTGAAGTACAATTATGAAAGATTAAAAAGTATCATTAAGATATGATAGAAATATTTTTTTTGAAAATTGTGCATTGATTTTAATAAAAATTAAAAATTAAAAATTAAAGCTTTTGTTGTTTTTTTCAAGACAAAGTTTCTACAAGTGGGTTTTTTAAGGGCACAAGTTAGCATTACCCTTAAGATATTAAGTAACTATCATCAATTTAACATTGTTGTAAGGCAATTTAAATACAAATATTTTATGGGTTAGGATAAAATAGTAATAATTAATTATGATATTAGATTTTTTAATTTTTAAAATAATATAACTTTTGTTAAGTGTTAATAATAAAAATTTCTTTTTTTAACTATCTACATTCAATTTCTAAAATAAATAAATTATAATTATTAATTGTATTAATAAATATTTAAATAATTATTTATAATTTATATTGAGTGTAATTCTATAAAAAGAAATGTTGTTTTCAATTATAGGGTCGAATTGTTTTATAAATTTAATCATATATTCTTATTTAATCAATTAATTTTTATTGAATTTAAATAATATGTTGATATAAATATATATAATAATAATTTATACCTATATTTCATTAGGTTAAGGTAAACTTTTAACTTTCTCTATTATAATATATAATCAGTATAAGTTTGATATCATTTATTTATTGAGGAATATGAATTTCATACAATATTGAAAAATATGATACTATTTATCTTTCATTAAATTTGTGATTGGTTGATAAAATAAATATAAATATATAAAATATTATCAAAACAAAAAATAGTTATATAATAAATTATTAATTATTGTCTAAGCTAAAAACAAAATTATATCAAACTAAATTTTACTATAGATCAAAAAAAGGACAACACAATATCTTAATAAAAGTTCTATATTTTTAACTGAATTAATTGATATGCATTGTGTTAAACTTGATGATAGCTATTACATTTTTGGTGATATTTTACTTTTACCAAGTATCACAAATGTATGATTATGTTTCACCAATAGTGTAAAATAGAATATAAATATATAAGAGAAAATTAAAAATTGATTATGAAAAAAGATTTAAACCAATTTTTAATTTTCAAAATAAATAGATATAACATAAATTTTTATATTTTAGTTTTATATATTATCAACTAATTATACATATTTGTATTTTAATATTATATATTAACAACTAAAATATATGAGATTTTAGATAATCTTCTTTTAATAAAAAATATTATTAAATTGTTATTTATTAATTATGATACATAATTTTTAATTTATTTCTTATATATATCCGCGCATCGCGCGGGCCACAATCTAGTATATATAAATGGAAGGTTGTCATGATGGCAACCTAGCCACATGTCAACCTGATAACAAATCTAAGAGCAAACCCTAATTCTAATTTTACCAATATGACCCTACACCCTAATTTTAATTTTACTATTTTAACCCTACATTAAGAATAAACTAGATTGTTGACCCGTGCGATGCACGGGTACTTTAAGATTATTTATAAAAATTAATATATGGTTATTATTATTGTTATTATTATTAGTGTCAATTTATAATAATTACATTACTATATCAAGATATTTTTTATTAATATTTTTTTAATTTAATTTTAGTTTTTATAATTATAATAATTATAATTAAAATATTCATTATAAAATAAAAAATTGAAGCGAATATAATTCTTCGATTCATTGTAGTCGGATTTACTTCTTTATTTTAATGGTTTTGTCCTTTGATATCACTATGTTATTCTTTTTATCAATTTTTTTTATTTCAATAGTTTTGTTTTAAAGGATTATTATTTTTATTAAAATATTTATTACAAAATAAAATTGTTACATAGAAGTAAAACATTTTCATATGTTTTTAGTATCTATAAAAAATTTTGACGCTGTCATTGTTTAAATAAAAATAATCTAAATAAAATAAAATATAATATTAATGGTATACATAATTATATAAATTTCGAGTTAATGAGATATTATTGTAACACTTAATATCGGATGATAAATATGAGAAATTCCATAAGAACAATTAATTTATATAACATGTATATTTTGTTCTCCTACAAAAAAAATCAACAAATAGGGTGGTTCGGCATTTTTTTTTTTTAAAAAACCTTCTATTAGTTGACCTATAATTCTAAACATATATATGTTGTTCTCGTGCACACAAAAACAATAATTATGAGCACACATGTCAATTAAAAAAATAGAATATAAAAATAATAAAGATTTTATGACTCATGTTTCAAATATAATAGACCATCATATTTGTAATAGAAAGATGAGTGATACAATATTAAACTATTTAAAAAAAAGAAATAGTTGGAAAAAACTTAATTTATAATGTAAATAAATTTGTTTTGGTTAGTTATGTTCAAATTATACCATATTTGAATGATTTTAATTTTGATTGACATAATATTAATGAAATCATTGAGAAAGATATGAATATAATCGTTTGTGATTTCTTTTTGTCTCAAAAAAGAAAAAAAAATCTACTTCATTGAATAAGATATAGGTAAAAAAAGAAGAAAAAAAAATCTTATATTGTGCAAATTTTAGAGAATTACAGAGGTGTGAAATATACAAAAAAAAAAAGTGTAAAAGTGATAATTAAATAATACGTTTAGGATTATTCGTGGTTATAAAGGTGACGAAGAATGATAAAATTCACTAATATTATAAGTATAATGAAAAATAATAAATATAATTTTAATTTTTAAACTGATTTTGAATATTGATATTCTAAGAGTGATTTTAATAACTTGAGTAGTTAAAAATAATAAATTTAAATTAAGTATATGTTTCAATCAAACCAAATTTAATTCTTTAATTAAATTTCTTTTAACCGATTTTAATTGATTGAGTGGTTAACAAATTTAATCAAATTTAATTCTTTTTTTAATTGATTGAGTGGTTAACAAATTTAATTCTTGATTTCAATGTCTCTTTGCATCATATTTAATTTTTTATAATTTAAATTTTATTATTATTTTTTTATAGCACTGACTCAATATATATATATATATATATATATATATATATATATATTAGAGATATATCGTAGATTGTAATAAACATATTAAAAATTATATTTAAATTGGAGTGTGAATTTTCAAAAGAAAATGCTGCAAATAAAAACAAAATATTGTATTTATATTTAAATTTTTATACATAGAATTAAAAACTATAGAATTGATAAATATGTATTAAACTATAATAAAATAAATAAATTGTATTTGAATGTGAAGTTATAATTAATATAATAGAGTATTATTAGTAAATGATATAAATTTCTACCTGAAACATAAATATAATATGCCAAAAAATTTGGTAATATAATACAATTTTTGAGAAAAATTAATGATTGTAAGTGTAAGGTAATATATTTTATATGGATAATCTTACAATAATATTAAAAATTGAATCATATTGTCAGTATCTTGAACTTCCATATACGACCGACTTACAAATTATCTGCTTGCTTACATATATGACCGACCTTGAAATTCTCTTTATAACAACATTAATTTATTAAGATAGCTATAAGACATGAAACATCTAAAAAAAAATAGTATAAAATAATTATAGAGAATAGAGATGCAATAGCAAGAGAAACCCATACTTTTGTTGAGAGCATTGAAAGACAATTCCTTGAATGTGAATATAGAACTGCATTTAGAAATATATATAAAAATAATGATAGGTTAAATTTGTGGATGGACATTGAAAGATAGATATTTGATATGTTAAATTTTTGGATGATGTAAATATTAGAGTTAAAAACATCATAATACTTACCTGAGATGCCATTAACAAATGAATAATCTTTTATCCTGTAACAAAAATAAAATTAACAATCAATACATATGTATAAAGTAAGAAATAGGAGATAAAAACTATCATACAAATTTAAAGATTAGCGCAAAAATAAAAATCTGAAACTAAAATGACATATTTATAATTATGTAAATGCTACTTCTCCCGAAAAATCTTATCACGATAATATCACGATGCTACTTGACCATTACCCTCCTCCACCTCTTTATTTTGCAGCCATCCATCTTTTTTTAATAAAGACATTGATCTAACCATTAAAACTTATTCGTGAGAGCTTCGTGATGATTTCTTTCCAGACAAATAGCACCGCTCTTTATACTAACATCGAGAAAGAGGTCTAATAGAAATTAATAAAATTATAACAGAAAAATTATTATTAAAATTTGATATTAATACAATTATTATGTGAGCAATTATAATTAAAGAGTTTTATAAACATAAAATTCAATAAAAACGTAACGGAATTATTAAAATTAATTTATAGTTATGTAAGGATTAAATTTTAGAAATAGTATGATAAACCGTCAATTCATGATTATTTAAATGAGAAATTAATGAAAGGCGTTATAAAAATAATTTTCAATTAAAATATATTAATGGTAAAGAAATTATAAAAATTAATTTATAGTTATATTAGTGTTATTAACTTTTATAATTTATGTTATTAATATATTAAAATAAAATGCATATAAACTTTAAACTATTATATCAATAAGTCTTTACTGAAAAAAGAGTAACTATAAAATAAAACTGATCACACGCTTGATTTCTAATATGAGAGAATCAAATAATGATGGTTAAATTTTATTTTAATGAAATTCATAATTGTAGCATTTATTATAATCCACCTTTTTTGTTTTATTTAGATTATACTCCACCGTTTAAAAAAGTATATGCTCAATATTATACATAAAATTAATGACAATTATTTGATTTTTTCTTGGAATAATATGTAGTGATTGATTGTCATTATATTTATTAGAATTAATTCAAAATTTATAGTATTAAGTCTACCGTTTTAAAAAATATATGCTCAACTATTATGCCTAAAATTAAATATAATAATTTGATTTTTTTTCTTTTAATAATATGTAGTGATTGGTTGTCATTACATTTATTTTAATTAGATTTTTTTATAAAATTAATTAATTAATGATTGAAAAAATGAATGAAATAAGGTTTAGATATAAAAAATTGGTTTTTAATACTCATAGTTTTAAACCAAATAATGAAATAAACCAACTAATAAAATGCTAACTCTATTGACACCTAGGCAATGGTTTCATTACACCTCAGCAATAACTTAACATGTCAGCATGTTTTAAGTTAAAAAACTAACGTTTCTAACAGTCAGGACAAACGTGACACCTTTTTAATAACGTATGGGACCAATTTGAAACTTTTAAAAGGAAGAGGACCAAAATGGACCCAGAAGCATAGTTACGGGACCAAAAAGGGTATTAAGCCATATTATATTATATTATACTATTATTATGATAATTATATTTATTTATTTTTAATATAGGGTTAAATTTTTAAAAATTAAAATTAAGATTTTTGTTTAGATTTATTATGAAGGTGACATGTGGTCAAATTTTGTTTAGAGATACTACCAAGGTGACATGTGGCTAGAGTTGCCATCATGACAACCTTGGATTTATATATAGTAGATATAATAATAACAATAAAACCAATTAAAATAATAATTAATTCAACATTAATAATTATTAATAATAAAAATAATAATATTATTTATTAAATTATTTCTACATTAATATATAATAATAATAATAATAGAATATTAAGTTACAATATTAATATAATAAATAAAAATGAGAATAATAATATAAAATAATAATAATAATAATAGAATATTAAACTATAATATTAATAATAATAATAATAATAAAATGAGAATAATAATATAATATTCAACTACCACTATTAAAAATAATATCATCGACTATTCGCACATTATATCAGCCAATATAATCTATTATTATTATCTGTATTAAAACAAATAGCGATATTATTTACCATATAATCTAATATTTGGCATGTCAAGATATTATTTATCATATAATCTAATATCTGCCATGTTAAAAAATTAAATATCAACTATTATAATTTAGTCTACTTTCTAATGATACTGATTTAAATATATTTTAAATTTTAAGTAATGAGTTTTTTAAATTTACTACATTACGGTCTACACAAAATTTTGGTTTAATTCCTCAACTTGCATCAACTATTCGCACATTATATCAGGCAATATAATCTATTATTATTATTATCTGTCTAAAAACAAATAGCAATATTATTTACCATATAATCTAATATTTGGTATGTCAATATATTATTTATCATATAATCTAATAACTGGCATGTTAAGAAATTGTTGATTTGGCACATATTATCAAACATATTTTTAAATAAATATATATATATATATATATATATATATATATATATATATTTATTTGAAGCATCTATTAGTTATATCTCCGAACCCGTTACTCTTTTATATAATTAATTTGCTATAAATTAAATACTAATTTCCATGATAAATAAGTTATAAAAAAATTAAAATTTAAAAACATAATAATAATAATAATAATAATAATAATAATAATAATAATAGTATATTATCCAACTAATTATATTAATATAGGGAATAACAAAAAAAAATATAACTACAATTTAAATTTATATTTATCATTTCTAAAAAATAAATATTGTTATACATGAAATTATGTGTTAAGATTCTTTCTGTAAATAATTTATAATAGAGAAAAAATAAAAAATAATCGTATAAATATACAAAATATACTAAATATAAATTCATTTCAAAACCTCTTCAATACCTTTAATTCATGGAAGTTACATAATAAAAACATATAACAAAAATTATAAATATTAATAGTTATAATAATAATAATAATAATAATAATAATAATAATAATATTACAAAAATATTTATATATATATATATATATACATATATATATATATATATATATATATATATATATATATATATATATATATATATATATATATATATATATATATATATATATATATATATATAACATGGAAGAACTAAGAAAATATGACTACAATTTAAATTTATATATGTCATTTCTAAAAAATAAATACTTTTTTACTCATGAAATTATATGTTAAGATTCTTTATATAAATAAGTTATAATAGAGGAAAAATAAAAAATAAAAATGTATATACAAAATATATTGAATATAAATTCATTTTAAAAACTCATCAATACCTTTAATTCATGGAAGTTATATGATACAAACATTACTATATTATTAATTTCATGAACATTATATGATAAATAAGTTATAAAAAAAATTTAAAATTTAATAAATAAAATTTCGTAGTTAAATATTATTTTATAAATTCAATTCTTAGTTTATTATAATACAAATTCATTCATTAAAATATTTTTAATTTTAAAATTTATATAGAAAAACCACATATGCCAATTTATTAAGTTATTTTTTATTAAAATTATTAGTAAATATTTTATTAAAACCTACAATTATATTTTTTTTAAGACTATTAAACTATTAATGTAAAGTTTCATTAATTTCAATCATCTACTTCAATATTTTTATAATTTAATAAATTTAGTTTAATAATTTATTATTATAAAAAATTCTATTCATAATTTATTATATTAAAAATGTATTTATTAAAATAAATTAATTTTATAATTTATTGAGGAAAAACACATAAGTCAAATTGTTACATTATTATTTTTTGTAGTAATTTATTAGATTATTACTACAAGATTTTGATAAAATAAATAAATATATTGTGAAACTCATATTCTTAATCCTTAAGCTACATTTTTTTAATATTTTGTAACTCATATTTTTTCATGATTATGATCATTTATCATTTCTTATTGCATTAATATAAATTTTAATTAATAGTTTTATTAGTCATTATTTGTTATTATGATGTCAGTTATCATTTTGTATATAAATATGTGATATTGAAGTATCAATGTGTTCTAAATACAAATCGTTGGTCTTTTCAATTTTATATGATAAAAATTATAGTATCTCTTAACTTATACTCCTCAATATTAGTTTTTGTGAGAGAATAGAGACTCAAATTATTATATTATAAATATTTCAATTCTCTTTTATATCGATACAACTTTTATTTCTCTACTATTATAACTTTCTATCTAATTATCTTTTATTTGATGATTTGAATCAGGAGAAGATCATAACTTTGTGTTGCATCATTGTTGCATGCTTGGGAGTTCTATGAAATGATTATTCATGTAGGTGCATAAGTAAATGTCTTTAACTCTAATATATACATCTAATGTATACATCGATAAAAATCCTATTGTATTGATATATTTTTTGTTAGTTTGTTATTTTATATGCTTTCACATTAAAATATTAATAATATAATTGCAAACATAATTTAAATGGCCTATAAAATAAATTTGTATGTAAATAAAAAATTAAATATTAATTGTTATAAAAAATGTAATTTTATTTATAATATATCCGTGCGAAGCACGGGTCGGTGATCTAGTATATATATATATATATATATATATATATATATATATATATATATATATATATATATATATATATATATCCTTTAAATTTGGGTGTCTTGGACGAATAAAAAAGTGGTGTCCATATAATTTTTTTAAACAATAAATACATAAGGATAAAAGAAATAATTGGATAAAAAAAATACATTTTATTTGATATTATGCAAAAATAAAACAAGTATGAATCTTTGAATCAATATTTATACTATATCAAAATATAAATCACTATAAAGAGAGTTATTCTTCTTCTTTTTCTTCTTTTTGATCTGATTTTTTTCTATAAAAGAATTGAACAAACCTTTAAAATTATTTAAATATCATCATCTTACAATTTTTTGTTGCAAAATCATTAATAATTTGATCATAATCAAGATTCTTCAAAAAAATTATTTTCAATTGAAATCAACGCAAGACTATTTAATCTATCTTGTGACATAATAGATCTCAAATAAAATTTTAATAATTTTAATTGAAAAAAACTTCTTTCAAAAGATGCAACACTAATAGGAATAATCAACATTATTCTATAAGTTATGCATACATTCGAAAAATAATTAAAAGTCTTTAAAGAACTCAATATTATATAGCTTGATTTTGATTCAACTGTTAAAACTTCTCTAATAACTTTCAATTCTTCAAACAAAATTTCACCATCAAGATCAACAGCTTAATCCAATTTTGACACGGTCAGAAGATTTCTAACCTATCAAATAACATTATCAATAATATAAAATATTCTCTATATCATTATTTTAATTTTAGTGCCTCAATTAAATTCTTTAGTTGGTAAAATTATGGATTTATTAATTAATTTTACTTTAGGGGAATTAATTGATTTTATTCTACTCTATATTTTATTAATAAAAAATTATATTCTTTTAATAATTTTGACTTTTTAGTGCCCCTATAGTTTTGTTAGCTAGTATAGATATTTTTTAAAAATTCTAACAAGTTTTTTTATAATAGAATTTTTTTTAATATATATATATATATATATATATATATATATATATATATATATATATATATATATATATATATATATATATATATATATATTTGGTGTCCCTAAAATTATGGGGTCTTGAGCTCCCACCCCGCGAGCTTATGCTCAGGGCCACTCCTATATATATATATATATATATATATATATATATATATATATATATATATATATATATATATATATATATATATATATATATATATATATATATATATATATATATATATATATAATGAAAGTTAAATAAGTAGAGTTAATAATTTTTTGATTAATAAATTATAATTTTGATTTTCTAATTTCACTCATATAACTAGTATTTAGAATTATTTAAATTTAAATAAGAAGATTAGTTCTATTAGAAAATTAAATTAAAATAGATGATCAAATTTATGATTAGACCTATTTTTTATGATAAATAAGCATGTCATTGGTTGTAAGTCAAAATATGAATATATATGATAAGTATTACAGCTTAATTTATATTATAAAAACAAGAAATGTGAATAAAATTGATGCGATTTGTTTTAATAAAATGTGTTGATATCTAAATATCAAAATGTATATTAATACATAAATATAGGAAAATTGTTTGCTCACCTCCCAACCTTCTAAGTCACCTCTGGTGAAAAACCCAAAATACCCCTTACTTCGGAAATGCATCTTCGAAATGCAAGAAAAAGGTGTTTTCGGAGATGCATCTCCGAAAGCGCCTTTTTTTTTAAAATTTGTCTTATTTCGGAAATGCATTTCCGAAAACACCATTTCGGAAATGAACTTCCGAAATACTGCGCGTTTTGCCGATTTAGCAAAACAGCCCCCCTCCCCCATTCACTTTACCCTAAATCTACTTCAAACTTCCTCTCTTCAAAAATTTCTGCAAAAGCAAGTGTGTATCAAACATTTAGACATTCCAAAAGCTTCCCAAACTCAACCTAAATCATCCCAATCTCTTCAATTGGTAAGTTTTTCAATTTTTTCAATTTTTAGATCCATTATTAAAATCTCTATTAGGGTGTTTAGAAATTGCAAAAACTGTATTAGATTAGGTTGGTACTGCTATTTAGGTTGTTTAGATTAAATAAAACTTGTTTTGAACTTTGTTTTTGGGGTCTGCCATGGAAGTTGGAGAAAACTTTCTCGCAGGGGTGTTTCGGAAGTTCATTTCCGAAAACACCTCCATTCCCAGTTTCAGAAATGAACTTCCGAATTGTATCAGAAGTCCAATTTTTTTTAGTTCTTTATGTTGTCTCGCATATTAATCGATTTCAATTGTTTTCAGGAACATGTCAGGCAACCAAGCACGCATCAGACAGGGTAGAAAGACCCAGATTGCATCAGCTAGACGCGAGCGGGCGGCGGCGCAGCTGGCGTCGACACAGGGACGGGGGCAGGGCCGGGGATGACGTGTGCGAGTTCCCGTGGATATGGACGAGGGTACCTCTACATCTGGATCGAGGAGTCGTCTGGCTCGGGTATCTTCTTCCCGCCAGCGAGAGGAGGAGGAGGAGGAGGAGGAGGAGGTGGCAGTGCCATACCACGAGGCGGAGGAGGTACCGGATGTTGACCCTCCACTCAGGGAGGAGGATGAGCAGGAGGAGGGCTTCCCGGGAGGGCCCAATGACACTTCCGTGCTGCTTACCTACCGCGATCACGTCGCTCGGTGTATCTGGGAGGGAGAGGTATTTTTTATAATTTGCCCGACTATATTATTTAACCGTTTATAATTTAGACGTTTATTCAATATTTTCTTAACAGTCTATTTAACATACTTTTTTTATTTGTTTTTTTTGTAACAGGAGAGAGAGCCGTTGAAAATGGTTAACCACGCCCGGAAGGTTTTCAGTTTGTTTAAACTGACTGCCGAGTGGTTTAACGATGCTGTGAGAGGTTCAGGGCTTAGTGGGCTCTGCATGACGGGGTATTCCACCATCAGCCACGGCATGCAGGGGGCCTTTGTGGAGCGGTGGCACAAGGAGACGTCTTCTTTCCACTTGCCGATTGGGGAGATGACGATCACCTTGCATGATGTGCAGTGTCTTCTCCACTTGCCAATCAGGGGGCGCTATTGACCCACTCCCGGATCCAGAGGATCGAAGCCAGTGAGTGGATGGCGCTCTATTTGGGTATGGAGCCCGAAGCTGTTGACTACGAGTGCATCACGACATCTGGGCCTCATATCCGGTTCACCACACTGAGCCGCTATTTCGAGCACCACCTGGATGCGGCGGCCGATGCCGAGGATGCGGATGACGACCTATTTACACATTATCACCGTGGCTGCGCTCTCCGGTGCTGGTACATGCATGTGGTAGGCGCTGCGATCTTTGTGGACAAGAGTGCGAGGTACGTCGACGTGACCTACCTCCGCTACTTCATGGACTTGACCACCGTTCACTAGTGGAACTGGGAGGCAGCTACTCTGGCATACCTATACCAGAAGCTGAATGAGGCCTCCAACTGGGTATCAATATGTTTATAAAGACCTAAAAAAGGTACACCTTCTCCTTAATCATTATGCCTTACATGCCACTTGCTTGTGGGACTGTTTACCATCATGTTTTCTTAGTTAATCTCTTTTTCCTTATAGGTTGTGTTCTTGAGGGATCATATAACAATATATTCATAACGACCCAAGTTCACTTGACATAAGCTGAATTGACCTTATAAAGTTAGAACTCACTAAGCTTATGGAGAGTACTTTAAAAAACATGAGCGAGCTCGATTCCAACATAGCAGTGACATATTGAGTCACATTTGGAGAAAGTTAGTAGGGTTCCTCAATCATTACCACACTTTCCAAATTCAAGGAGTGACTCATCTTAGTTATCTCACTAATAGGTCGAATCTAGTAAAGGTAAGAGGCCAAATATAAATACATAATTCTGTTGTTGAAAAAAATATCACTTCTTACCTATTCAAAATTCAAAAGAACCTCTTGCACTCCATAACACAAATATGGTTCAATTATTGTTCACATTAATGTTCTCTTAATTTATAATTATTAGACATTTTAATTTTTAAAATTATAAGCATCAAATACTTTTATTAAATTATAAAATAAATACTTTGTAATTTAAATTTAAAATAATAGCGTTCTGGTTTGGGCCGAGCAGGCCCATAGACGATCAGACCCAATTGGGTGCATGTCCCATGAGGACTGTTAGAGCGTCAAACTCACGTGGGTCACGAAGAGCACGTGGTCAACCATTAGCGAAAAATTCGGACTGTCACCTCCGAACCCTACGGTCGGTTCATCCAGGACGTGAGTCACTCGTTGACTCTGCCCTACCATGTAGGATCCTGTCAGTTTCCTATTTCTGGGCCTCTAATAATCCAACCAAAAATAGGAAATCTTGGCCCAGCGTTGGGGACTATAAATACCTTCTTTCATTAGAGGGTAGATGTTCATTCTTCTCACTTTAAACCTTTATACTTGTACTCTGATTGTTCTCTCTTCTCACTTTGACATCGAAGTACCTCGTAGGTACACCCCTCATTCTCACAAGACCACCTAGTTACCGACCAGGAGGACGATCAATTCTGATCAGGTACGATCATATAGTTTGCAATTAAATAGATTAAAATATATTAAAATAAAATGAAAGTTTTTAAAAATTATAATTTAGAAAGTGAGAAAAAGAATGATACACTGAGAGTGTAAATTATATTTACACAGTCAATCAATGACAACCATGTATTATATCAAATCAGACGATAAATCATACTAAATTATAATCCTAGAATGTCTTCCTTAATTTTTCCCTCCAAAAATTTCAAAGTTAAAACTGGTATTTTGAATTCCTAACACAATTAATTTTTCAAAATTAAATGACACATAATTCTAATTAATTAATAAAAATATTATAACTTACCAACCACCTCCACCACTAATATTAAATAACTCCCACAAAAAACCCCTAAAAATAATTAATACTAATAAAAAATTAATTAATTAACTTTTTAAATAAAAATAAATTCAATAAAAAACATTAATACAAATAAAATTTATATTTTTCTAAATTAATTAATTAAAATCAAATAATAATCCACTATAATTATCTCATAATATAATTACCTCATAATAGTTATTGGGAAGTTAGGATGATATGTGGGATGATATGTTTGATTAATAGTTATCTCATAATATATTTTTCTTTAATTTCTTATTTGTTGTGTTCATTTGTTATTGTTTTAAACATTTTTCTGATGTTCTTGACTATGAACCAAAGATGAAGATTCAAATTGGAATTGAATGGTAACATTTCTTTTATATATATATATATATATATATATATATATATATATATATATATATATATATATATATATATATATATATATATATATATATATATATATATATATATATATATATATATATATATATATAAAAATATAAAGTCAATATTGTTATGTAACTTTATTTTGTATTAATAAATATGTTATATAAATAAAAAGAGATGCCAAAAATTTCTCAAAAGTAAAGAAATGTAGGGATAACAGACATACTTTTAAACTTTATTTTTATTATTATTTCTCAATTTTAAACACTCCCAATAAGATCTCAATAATAATAAATCAATTTAATTAATCCAATAAAGCAATTACTTTCAAAATTTTCCTTCGATATATTTAGGAGTATTTAATGTTTACAGTAAACTTAATTATTTATGTAGACACTATATTTTTTTTCGTAAGGTTATTGTTTATTAGAGTAATATTATTCCGACGGTAGTGTAATTCAAATATTGATAATAATATTATAGAACAATTTATCTTAAAATTTAAAAAAAAAAAAAGAGTTACATCCAAAATATTATTTTTTATTTATTTTTATATTGTTTATTTTTCTTTGACTTTTTTTTGTTAGTTCAAAATGTGACAAATATCATATATAATTTATCTATTAAATTTGCACATTAACTTTATACAATTTTTGTCATGAATGTTTATTCAATAGAACATGTTCGTGCATCACACGGGCAGACGACTAGTTTTAAATTACTTCTATAATTTAACACTTTAAAATATTTTAATTAAATAAATGTTTAATATTTCTTTACAGCGCAATACTATTAAACTCTTAAATAATAAAACTTAGAGACTAAATAAAGTGAAATATAAAAATAATTTAAACGTAAAAAGTGATGAAAAATAAAACCATTAAAAATTAAAGAGTGAAGACTTATTTGGGTCCCTTACAAATATTATACGAGTCAAATTAGTCCTTCACAATAAAATAGATCCAATTTAATCCCTTATAAAATTTAATCGGATCATATAAGTCCTTCTGTTAATATTTTTTTTCAAACTGGTTTTTCCTAGTTTTAAACCGTGACTGGACTGTCACGTTGGATTTTATTTATTTTTCATTTTTTAAAAACTAAATTAATTTTTATTTTTAAATTAATTTTAACCAATTATTAATTAATAATATAAAAAAGCCAAATTTGTTTCTTATAAGGAGTTAAACTCAGACCCATGTGGTTAATCTTAAACAATTCTAAATTTAAAATAAAAAATACAAAATTTGTATTAATATTGTCTCGAACCTAAGTCTCTTCAGATTAAATGACAGTCAATTTAATGAAATAGAAATTGATTTGTCTATTTGTAAATGATAGTCACTTTACTAACAATAGAAACTGGTTTGTTTAGTTGCTATTGATATTCATTTTACTAACCGTAGAAATTGATTTGTCTAGTTGTAAATGATAATCACTTTATTAACAATAGAAATTGATTTATCTAGTTGTAAATGATAGTCACTTTACTAATAATAGAAATTGATATGTCTTGTTGTAAATAATAGTCACTTTACTAATAATAGAAATTGATTTTTCTAGTTGTAAATGATAGTCACTTTATTAACGATAGAACTTAATTTGTCTAGTTGTAAAGTGAAAATTATTTAACTTGAAGGGACTTGAATTTGAGACCTCATAGGTAAAAATTTATGTATAGAATTTATTAATATTAGAAGAAATCATGGAAATTATTTGTTTAAAAATTACTTTATAAGAAATAATTTTGACTTTTTTGATATTATTCATTGATAATTGTTTAAAAATGAAATTAAAATTAAAAAATAACTTAGTATTTAAGAAATAAAAAATAAAAAAAATCCAACGTGTCAGTCCAATCACGGTTTAAAAGTATGAAAAGAACCGATTTAGACGTAGAAAAAAACCGATTTGAGAAAAATATTAGTAAAAGGACTAATATGATCCGGTTAAATTTTGTAAGGGATTAAGTTTGGTCAATTTTTTTGTGAGGGACTAATTTGACTCGTGTAATATTTGTAAGGGACCAAAATGGGTCTTCACTCAAAATTAAAACATATTTAAAGAAATTTTCTTTAGCCACCTCCCTATGGAGGTCACCCCCAGCGAAAATCCCAAAATACCCCTGCTTCGGAAATGAACTTCTGAAGCGCTTTTTTTTTAAAAAAATTTCCATAATTCGGAAGTTCATCTCCGAAAACACCTCATGGGGGGTGTCTTCGGAGATGAACTTCCGAAAACACCTCATTGGTGAATTCGGAAGTTTATTTCCGAATTATGCAGAAACTGTGTTTTTTTTTATGTTTTTTCTTAAACAGTCTCGCATTTTAATTAAATGCAAACGCCAAATAAAATAAGCAACAGATAAACTGAAAATACTCATACGATAAATAAAATCCAAATAATATATACAAGCAGAACCAAATAGTAATAGTGTGCGCAATATACAATCCGAAAACAAAAAATAAATAAACCCGACCACTACTGGGTGTGCCTAACCCTCTCACCCTGAGCCCTCCTCTGCCGCCTGTACCCCGCCGCACGGCCCGCATCAGTGACGATCGCCTCCATCACGGCGACTGCGTCTGGACCGCCCTGAAGAACGACACCCCGATCCAAGGCGTCCCGCCCAAGCATCTCTATCCACTGGCAGATCGGCAGGAGATCAATGGCGTGGTCATCCTCGGCCTGCTGGTTCTCCAGGATCTCCTCATGTGCTGGCCTAAGAGCGCCGGGAACGTCGGGTCTCAGTAGAGAATGGGACACCCGGTAGAACCATGTGACGTACCCCTCCTCACTGTGCCAGTCCTGTGTGACCCGAGTGAGACGGTACTCCTGCGGTACCACATGCTGCTGCCACTCCGCCCATATGGCAGTGAGCTGCACTCGGGTCACTGTGTCGGGAGCAGCCTCAAACGGTGACCTGGGTATCCGCTGCACGAATCCAAACTGACGCATGCACCGCTCTGGGAGATACCAGACCATGATGCCGGTCCCGCAAGCCAACCAGCCTGAATATAGAGCAATGCCGTCAAAGGGGACAATCTGAGCGTAGTCGACGAACGGCCTCCAAGTGACGTCGTCGTGCATCGTGCGGTCCAAGTACAAACTTTATGGTCCCACCGCATCGTTCCCCCTCTGGAGAGCGTATCTGGCGGCCCTGGGCATGGCGTCCACGTACATAGGATCGATGTGAAAGCCGTGGATGCGGGAGAAGTAGGAGATGATCCAGCTCTGAAACAGAAACACGATAATGTATTAAAAATAAATACGAAACATAAATAAATAAATAAATACGATAATGAATTAAAATAAAACGTACCGTAAGCAGTGTGCAGGATCCGACCAACTGCCTCGTCCTCCAATTGGAGGCCTCATTCAGCTTCTGGTAGAGGTATGCCAGAGTAGCTGCCCCCCAGTTCCACTGGTGAACGGTATCCAGGTCCATGAAGTAGCGGAGGTAGGTCACATCGACGTACCTGGCACTCTTGTCCACAAAGCATGCACGCCTACCACATGCATGTACCAGCACCGAAGAGCGCAGCCGCGGTGATACTCTGTGAACAGCTCGTTACCCGCACCCTCAGCCTCGGCAGCCGCGTCCAGATGATGCTCAAAATAAGTGCTCAGTGTGGTGAACCGGACATGAGGCACAGAAGTCGTGGCGCACTCATAGTGAGCAACCTCGTGCTCCATGCCCAAGTAGAGCATCATCCACTCAATGGCCTCCACCCTCTGGATCTTGGAGTGAGTCAACAGCGGCCCCCTAATCGGCAGGTGGAGAAGACACTGCACGTCGTGCAAGGTGATCGCCATCTCCCCAACCGGCAAGTGGAAAGAGGACGTCTCCTTGTGCCAGCGCTCCACAAATGCCCCCTGCATGCCGGTGCTGATCGTGGTGTACCTCGTCATGCAGAGCCCGCTGAGCCCTGAACCTCGCACATGGTCGTTAAACCACTCAGCTGCTGGTTTAAACATACCGAAAATCTTGCGAGCGTGGTTGACCATTTTCAGCGGCTCTCTCTCCTGTTACCAAAAAAACAAATAAGCGACATATATTAAATAAGCGGACATATATTAAATAAGCGACAAATAAACGGTTAGATTATAAAAAATGGTGACAAATAAACGGTTAAATTAAAAAAATACCTCTCCCTCCCAGATCCGCCAAGCGACGTGATTGTGGTAGTGAATCAGCACGGAAGTGTCAAAGGGCCCTCCCGGATAGCCATCCTCCTGCTCATCCTCCTCCCCGGCTGGAGGGTCAACATCCGGTACACCCTCCGACTCGTAGTATGACACTGGCACCTCCTCCTCCTCCTCCTCCTCCTCCTCTCGCTGGCGGGAAGAAGATACACGAGCCAGCTGACTCCTAGATCCTGAAGCAGATGTACCCTCTCCCACGTCCACGGGAACTCGCACACGGCGTCCCCGGCCCTGCCCCCGTCCCTGGGTCGACGCCAGCTGCGCCGCCGCCCGTTCGCGTCTAGCCGACGCAGTCTGAGACTCTCTCCCCTGTCTGATGCGTGCTGGTTGGTTGCCTGACATGTTCCTGTAAACAATTGAAATCGATTAATATGCGAGACAAAAGAAGAAACAAAAATAATTGAAATTCTGATACAGTTCGGAAGTTCATTTCCGAAAACTGGGATGGAGGTGTTTTCGGAAATGAACTTCCGAAACACCCCTGCGATGGAGTTTCTGCAACTCCCATGGCAGACCCCAAAACCAAATATCAAACCTATGTCTACACATTCTAAACATCCTAAATATCAGTATAAACCTAACCTAATATATTTTTTGCTATTTGTAAACACCCTAATATACATTTTAATCATAGATCTTAAAATCAAAATGCTTACCGATTGAATGGATTTGAGGACTTTTGAATGTAATAGAGCAAGTAGTTGGAGCCTTTGAGGTAGCTTGGAACTGGTTTGCACAAAAATCTCTTGGGGTGTGAGTTTGGAAGAAGATTAGGGTAAATGATTAGGGGGAGGGGGTTGTTTTGCTTAATCTGCAAAACGCGCAGTATTTCAGAAATGAACTTCCGAAATGGTGTTTTCGGAAGTGCATTTCTGAAATAAGTCAAGTTTTTTTAAAAAAAAAAGGCGCTTTCGGAGATGCATCTCCGAAAACACCTTTTTCCACCATTTCGGAAGTTCATTTCCGAAGTCAGGGTTATTCTGTATTTTTCACCAGAGGTGAGCTAGAAGGTTGGGAAGTGGCCAAAGAAATTCTCTATTTAAAAACGCTATACAAATATTTTGATTTGATGGCCCACCAATAAATATTTTAAATATTTTGATTTGATGGTCCACCAATAAAATAAAATATTGTATTCTCTGAAAATATTACGTATAACCAGAAAATATAAACATGAATTTAAATACAGGTTCCGAGCAACGCAATTCAGCACTCTAACCTCTTAAACCCTCAACACCCGTCTCTGCGGCTATCGCCATGGCTATACATCCCCACTTAGACAGTATCCTCTGGACCGAAGACCAAATCTCCCACCGAGTCTCCGAACTCGCTGCACAAATCGTCCATGACTTTCCCGCCTCGTCAGCTCCTCCCGTCTTTATCGGCGTTGCCACCGGCGCATTCATATTCCTCGCTGACCTAGTTCGCAAAATCGACCTCCCTTTCACCGTTGATCTCGTTCGAGCTCAATCCTACGGTTCCGGAACTGTCTCCAATGGCGCACCTACCATTTCTTCTGACTTGAAGGTTGAAGTTAACGGCCAACACGTCATTTTGGTATTCTTTTCTCTCTAACCCTAAATATGTTCCATTATTATTTTCTTTACTAGTATATTTTTTTCAAATAAATTTTGACTTTCTTTTTTATTTATAAATGTTGTGAATTGTAATTAATTGGATGCAGAGATTTGACTCGGTATTTTAAAGTAAGTTTAAAGTAGACAATTCAAAGGTAGAATTATCAGTGTTTTAAAAAACGGACCGGTCATCGAACCGGTGAGGGTACTGGGTCACTGGTTAATTGGTCGAACCACTGGGTCATTGGTCGAACCGCACGACCAAACCGGATTAAACCAGATAACTCGGTTGAATAGACCTGTCATTATATAAGTATAAAACCGGTCGAACCGGATGATTCAGTCTCTAAAAAAATATAACTAGCTTTTAAATTTTTTAAAAATACCATATCATAAATTCACAATTTCATAACTTAAATTCAAATTTTAAACAAAGATATCACACATAACAAAATAATAAAAAATTACAAAGTCTAATTGTAAACAAAGTCTAATTACAACATAATCTAATTGAATAGTTTATAACAAAATAACTCCAATGTGTATCAAATTTAATTCAAAATAGAATCAAGTTTATAACAAAATAACTCCAATGTGTATCAAATTTAATTCAAAATAGAATCCTCCTAAAAAGAAAATCAAATAAAATTCGATATGTTTATGCTATTTAACAAAACTTATTATCAAAGATAACAAATAGACAATAAAGTTTTTAATTTGTCACTAAAAAAAACTATGCGAGAATGCTATTTAAGTAATACACTACTAAATATATTTAAAAAAATTAAAAAAAAGTTTAAAAGAAATGTTAAAAAAAAAGTTAAAAAAAAAGTTAAAAAAAAAGCAATTAAACCGCCGGTTTTCCCGGTTTTTCCGGTTTTCACCGGTTCCCACCGGTTTGATGACATACCCGATCTGACTATTGAACCAGACCGGTTACCAGGCCGGTTCCCGGTTCGACCGGTCCGACCGGCCGGTCCGGTCCGGTTTTTAAAACACTGAGAATTATGGTCCCTTTATAGTTTCATTCAAGATAGGTGAGAGAAAAAAAAAAACATTTTTGTAGAATAATCTTGAACAAAAGCACAAGACTTTTTATTTTATACAAATTGCTTTTTATACAATCTTGAAATTAATTTTGTTAGCTTAGATAAACAAGTTCTAATTATTTTTCATTGATGTTTGGAAATTTAGCATGAGTAATGAAATGGAAGTAAACAATAAAACGATCTTAAATACAAACAGGATTAAAGAAAACAATAAATTATACTATACTTTTCAATTGCAATTGTAATTTCACTTTATCCAATTTTTCTGTCTAGATATGTGTGTCTCTACTCCGCTTGCCATTTTTCCTAATCCTACCGTGTTTGTGTTTATTTTTGTAATTAGGTTGAAGACATCGTGGACTCTGGACATACTTTATCTAGACTCATTTCACACTTGAAATTGAAAGGAGCATCCTCTGTTTCTGTATGCACTCTTCTTGACAAGCCAGCAAGGAGAAAAGTTAATGTACAACTGGTGGGGGAAGGGAAATTCTACCGGGGATTTGAGGTATGATGCTCTCACTGCTGTCTTATTCTCTTTAATCAATTTTTTTAGGTTGTGTTTATTTTTATCTTGTAGTCACATACATGCCACTTGAGCTGATTAAAATGCCATAGGTAGAAGTTACAGTTGAGAAAGTTGTCTGTGTAGAGTAAGGGACGTTCTGAAACTGTCATAATTATCATGTAACTTTGATTTGCCAGTTTCATCCATAGCTTAACCAAATAATCATTCTCCCTCACCTTTTCTTACGGACTTACTGGATATATTTGCTTAATCTAAACTTTTAAATGGAAATTCAATAGAGATGGAATCTATTGCTTCTGATATACTATCAATACCGTCGGTGTCTGACTGTATTGTAGGCTAGCTATGCTGCCTTTATGATCATTTTAGTTTTCTAATTTTCTGCTGTACCCGTTTCTTTATCTCCATTGATAATTTTTGTACCACAAAGCTCGTTATTATGCAATAATATCTATGCCTAGATTGTGAAGCTGACATGAAATGCTATGATCTTACTACTAAGCTAAGCAGTGAGTTTGAGATATAGTACTGATTATGTTTACATGTTTCTTTGAATTTGATGCAGTGTCCAGACTATTTTGTAGTTGGTTATGGAATGGATTTTGATGAACGGTACAGAAATTTGCCTTACATTGGTGTCTTGAAGCCTGAACTTTACAGTTGATGTTGTATTTGGTAGTTGGTGCTCGCCACATTTGGAACCACGAAGTATTGAGTTTGTCTGACACGCTTCCACTTGCTCGCAGAGTGAACCAATAGAATAGCTATAGAAACTAGAAAGTAGAAGAAACAAAATAAGATTAATTTGTTGTACCATTTAATGGTTGTCATTAAATTATAAATTATGCGTTGGATATTTGCAGATTTTACAATTATATTTATTTGAGTAAGATGCTAGTGTGTAACTTGGACTAACAGATGAAAAATCTGTTTAGCATAAGAAGTAATACAGGTGCTGATATAGGCAAGACATGTTTTTATGAACTTCTATTTATGATAGCGTCTCAATTAAAATATATTTATTTTTCTTTTGTTCACTTGGGCTTTTAAAAAGAAGTAAGATGCGGAGGAATTTTGTATGTTAAAAGTTTTTTTGTTAAAAAAACTCAGTTTTTTTACTATGTTAAAAGTTTTTTTGTTAAAAAAACTCAGTTTTTTTACTATTTTTTATAAACAGAAAATATATTGAAGAGAATATAAGAGATACTCAACCTAATTCAAAGAGAAAGGTAGAATTGATAATGAAATTTTTTTTACCCACCTCTTAACCTTTTTAGTCACCTCTGGCGAATTTACCAAAATATCCCTTGTTTCGGAAATACATTTCCGAAAACGTACTTTTATTGAAAAAAAAAAAGTGTTTTCGGAAATGCACTTCCAAAAACACGAAAAAAAAAGGTGTTTTCGGAGATGCATTTCCGAAAACACCCCTTTTTTGAGTTTTCGGAGATGCATTTCCGAAAACACCCTTTTGGAGATGCATATCCGAAATATTCAAGACCAAATTGGTCTTGTCTTGGAATGTGATCAAGGTGAATCAATACAATTAATAGGTATAAAATGAAGGTGAATCAATAAAATGAAGGTGAATCAATAAAATCAAGGTGAATCAAAATTTCCTAAACAATTTTAAAGTTGAAATTATTTTACTAACTTATATAAATCAAAAACATTTTAATTTCGTAAGTAAATTTTGAATTATATAGAGTTAAATATAAAATTTATTCATTAAATAAAATTAAGACAAAATCTTTTTTAATTTTTTAAAACTAAATAAAAAAATATAACTCATTTTTAATTATGAATCAGAATAGAAATATATAAATATATAATAATAATTATTAATTCTGTAAGTGAAATATATAATATATATAAATATATAATAATTATTATAAATTAAGACACTCATTTTTTTAATTTTTATAATTATTATATAAATATATTTATAATTATTATATAAATATATAAATATATAAATATATAATAATTTTTATAAATATATAATAATTATTATAATTATTATATAAATATATAAATTAAAACACTCATTTTTTAAATTTTTTTTGTAAATATATAATAATTATTATAAATATATAAATATATAAATAAAAAATTATAACTCATTTTGTAAGTGAAATTATTTTAATTATTTTAATTAAAATTATTTTAAATTTTAAAATATGAATCAGAATATAAATATATAATAATTATTATTCATAACTCATAAATTATATCAAAATATATAATTATTATTATTCATTACTCATAAATTATATCAAATTTATGATATGTAAATTAATTAATATCCTAAAATTAATTTTTGGGATTTTTAATTTTTTTTTGTTTTTTCGGAGATGTATCTCCGAATTAATCAAAATCTCAATTTTTGGGATTTTTTCGGAAATGCACTTCCGAAACCTGAAAAAATTTAAAAAAAAAAAATTCGGAAGCAGGGGTAAATTGGGGTTTTCGCTGGGGGCGACCCCATAGGAAGGTGGGTAAAGGAAAAACCTTAGATAATTCCAACATTATTCTACAACCACCACTAATCTAATACACAAAAAAGGTTTGTTAAACAAATTATTCTACAACCACCACTAATCTAATACACAAAAAAGGTAGAATGAATAGAAGTATTACAAGTAGCTCCAAACTAATCCCAAAAGCAAAGATTTACGAAAAAAAGTAAGTCCTTCTCAATAAGCAAATCCCCTTTTAAAGGATAGCATTTCTAGCTAGTGAAAGACTCCAAATAACTCAAAACCAAAAAAAAAACAAACGAAAAGCTAATCTAATTCTTCTTGTGAACAAAATATCAAAGTTGTGAAAGTGGCCCAAAATTGAAATAAAAACAGGGATTTTTTTATTCCATCCATGTCTAAAAGAAAGACTCTTTGTGATTTCTAAAATGTCTCTCTAAAATCAGAAATATATTTTCAGTGCGCATATTTTTTTGTTAAAATTGATTGAAAATCGGAAGTATATTTGCAGTTTTAAACCAACAATATATTTCTAGTTTATGCTATTATCAGTTGCAGAAACATTTTAGACAATATATATCTTTTGTAGCTTTAATATATTTATGCTTAATTCACACTAAATACAAATAACGGTATAATTTGAATCAATATATATATATATATATATATATATATATATATATATATATATATATATATATATATATATATATATATATATATATATATATATATATATATATATATATATATATATATATTTTGCTATAGTAGTACAAATACAAAAATGTAATCCAAATACAATAACAAAAAAATTAACAAAAACTACTCGGTATGGAAGATGATGAGTCGACCTGTCACCCTCGAGGCGTCCCTCTACTGCCTCCTGTAAAGCATAGCCTCTCGAGCCTTCGCCATGATGGCACCCAAAACACGTCTCGCATCGGATCCATCAGGAAACAAACTTCTGTCAATACCATTCCGCGCAAGCTCCATGATACAACAACACATGAGCAACACGTCAATCGCATGATCGACCCTCGCCTGCTCCTCCTCTAGGATCTCCCAATGAACTGGCATCGGTGGGTTCCCTGGAGAATCTTGTATTATGTATGGATGGGACACCCAGAAGAACTATAACATGTAACTGTACTCGTAGCTCCAGTCGTTTGTAGCTACGGTTATTTGCTTCATATTCCACTTAATCCCTTCATCCAACTTTGTGTACAAGTATACCAGGAAAGCAGGCCCCTAATTCCCCTGGTGGATCGTCTCAAAATCAGCAAAAAACCGAAGGTACATGATATCAGTGTAAGTGGTACTGGTGTCCACAAATATGTGTGTGCCAACAAGATAGAAAATGTATGCTCTCATTGCAAACCTGCTCGAGATCACCATCAACCTCTCGTGCACGCTGTATCTCATCCTCGAACACCTGAGCCAAATAAATCTACCTGACGTGACTACCTCGGGTTTTATCAATCTCCCAGAGGCCACTCTCAAGGGTAACTCCCAACATCTCAACCAACAGATCCAACGCCTCCTCTTTGCCGATCCTCTCATGATCGAAGAATCTTCCTCTGATCAAAAGATGCAGCAGACACGCGACGCTGTCTAGTGTGATTGTTATCTCACCATGTGGTATGTGAAACAACGACGTCTCATGGTGTCACCTCTAAACGAAAGCATTAAT
The DNA here is from genome assembly GCF_029867415.1 of Vicia villosa. Classification (NCBI taxonomy): domain Eukaryota; kingdom Viridiplantae; phylum Streptophyta; class Magnoliopsida; order Fabales; family Fabaceae; genus Vicia; species Vicia villosa. The sequence continues at coordinate 98,345,284 of NC_081180.1, read as the reverse complement.
CATACCCTAGTTGACCTTGTTGTATCCACACTTTGTCAAATCTTTCAACCTTGAAAGCAGTAAAATCTCATCAAACCATGGCTCAACAGGTGGTACCAGTCTACTGATCTTCCGCCCATGGCTAATGACCTTGAGCATATCTCGTTCTTGCATAAATATGTAGACGAATTTAATCAACAAACCAAAATCTAAAATTAATAAAAAAATCCATAATTTAAAATGTAATAGAAATCAAAATTTAAAATTCATACATGTCCGTCCTAGATACGTCTAGCAACATGGTCAGGGTAAAGAGGAAGAAGGGATAAATAAGATGGTCCTCCTCTAAAACCCTGAGGCACCACAGGTGCAGCCTAAGGAGCCACCTCTGGTGTCATCTGGGGCTGTGATGGAGGCTGTGACTAAGGCCGTGACTAGGCCTCTGGTGTCGCCTGAGAACCTGAGGTCTCTCCCGCCTCAAATGTTGTCGGTGGAGATGTGCGTTTGCGGGAGAACAGGGGTGGAGAAGGATGAACTGAAGAATCCCGTCTGGTGCAGGAGGACGAAGTAGTGGGAGTAGCAGTAAGAACACTAGAAGATGAAGTTGAAGGTGGTGCATCCGGTACGGCCTGTCCAGATGCAGGAGGAAGCTGGGTTGCCTGACTCCTTTCTCTCCACACAAAAGCATGTTGGGCTACCCTTCCGTGTCTCAATCGAGATACTCTGTCGGTCATTTCTCCTGTAGAAGCACAAAAAATGTTAACTTAAGGACCAATGTTGAAAACAAATTTGAAAACACATCAAGGAAAAAATAAGAAATGTACTTGCGGTTTTGTTCTTAATGAAAATCAAAAATACATTTTCGCTTTCTACTGCGATTTTAGAGTGCGTTAATGGATCCCCACCCCCACAAATGAACAAAAAAAATTCCATTGATCATTAAAAAGACATTTCCAACACCTTAGTAATGATTCCTAATGTTGAAAACAAACCACAAATTCCTAATTTCTGACCTATAAAACACACATTTGAGTGGATTTTACATAAAGTGTAAAAAGTTCAAAAACAACTTACTTGATTGATTGTTGTTGTTTTTGGTTGAATGCTTGATATATGGTGCTTGACGCTTTCGAACAACTTCGGTTGGAAATGTGGTTGATTTGGTGAAAATGAAATTGAGACAATTTTGAGAGAGTGTGGTGTTTAGTTTGTTTTTGAAACTGTAATTAAGAGTGAAAATATGCTAGGCTAGGCTTTAGAATGTCTGAGCCTGGCCTACGATAAACTTACAAAGCCTGAGTCTGGCCTATAGCCTTCTATAGGCTCTTTTTTCGGCATGGCCTAGCCTTTTTAAAAGTCTGACTTGGCCTGGAAGCCTATTTAAAAGCATGTTTTTCATTAAGGTCTTCAATTAATCCATATTACTTAAGAAGTCTTAAAGGTGTGCCTATATATATATATATGCCAACCTATTTAGATTTTTTTTTTAAATATACATACATATATAGGCCAACCTATTTAGCCTTTTTCTAATATATATGCATATATAGGCCATCCTATTTAGAATATATATATATATATATATATATATATATATATATATATATATATATATATATATATATATATATATATATATATATATATATATAGGCCGGTCTGTAAGGTTTCATAGGCTTTTTTGAAAGCCTAAGCCTGACCTATTTAATTAAATAGGCTTTTAAAAAAGCCTAAGCCTGGCCTTTTTATTAAATAGGTTTGACCTGGCCTGACCTTAAATAGGCTAGGCTATATGCCCCTGTAGACCGGTCTGACCTAGTTCCATCCCTAACTGTAATGAGAGGGGAAGAGGCAGCACGCCATTTAGGTGTTCCACAAACCGGAAATACACTTATGATTTCATACTGTAGTTATAATTCCGGTTAGTTCCAACATTAATGTCTACTATGGTGCGAATCAGAAATACATTTTTTATTGAGGGACATTTTTGAAATTTCGCGTGGTGCGCTGGAAAAGCATGTGGATAATAATTTCCCTAAAAACAAGCCATACTAATTCTTCATGTGAAAAATATCAAAGTTGGGAAAGTGGTCCAAAATTGAATTAGAAATAGAAACACCCTCAAAACACAGCAAAGCCAACAATTGATTCCATAAACGCGAAGCATCCAGCCAGAACAGGAAAAGACGAGCAATTGATTCTACATGGTAGAAACAAAAAGGACATACAGGATCTAGGAACCATTGATAATTCAATGCTTTTTAAGCTTAGACCGAACCGAAAGCTTATTCAGAAAAAAGTCTCCACACAAAAACTTAGACATTAGAAGGAATCTTTGATTTCCAATTAATCTTTAATGCTTGAGCAAGGGAAGACGAAATGAAGAACTCAGAGTAAGAGTGGTGGTGAATAATTGAGTATGCTGATTTCACCGAGAAACCGTTGGGATCAAGATGCCAAACGAATGAATCAAAGGTCTCTAAGCTTGGATTTACCTCATCAAAGTATGCAGTAAAGAGAGTTCAATTCAATCTTGTCCAGTTCTGAAATTTGAAACAATTAAATTTGAAACAATTAAATTTAAATTCTTCAGGTTGGTCTAGGACTAAGTTGGGATGTGGAGAGTTCGTCTCTTCGTGTTAGATGTGTTTACTTTGTTGTTGGTATGGAGTTTGATAATCTATTTGGTAAGGAATATTGGTATTGGTATTCGTATTGATGATGGTGATGGTGTTGTTCTTGGTACTGAGTTTGGTGTTGGCGTTGTTGTCGGTGTTGGGTTGGTTGTTAGTTGTACATTTGTTGTCGGGGGTCGTGCAAATAGTACAGGTCGGACACAAACGGTTAAGGGGTGCTTATCAATCTATACCAACTTATATATTCTTCAGTTGGTTTCAATGGAAATGGGGCAACGCGGAATAGGAGAACAAGTCGGCGACAGTCCTTCCTGTGAAGACAAGCTTCTTCAAGGGTTTTTGATGAAGACAAAACATCACCATAGCTTTTGGCAAAGGATTTGGATCAAGAATTCTCTCAATATACAAGTTTAATCTTCAATATATCTTGATCAATTGTAAGGTAAATAAGTTAAAGAAAAACTCACTTAGATATAATTGTGTAATCAATGGAAATATCACACATAACATGCATTGCATTTAAAAGGCTTTTGGTAAAACTCATTTCAACATAAAAAGCTTTTTTCAAAGTGTTTTTTGGTTTTGTAGTTGAAGTAATCGGTTACTGAAGCTTTGGTAACCGGTTACTGAGTTTCTCAAAAGATCTCTCTCTGGTTTTTGTATGGGTAATCGATTACCCTGGTTTCAGTAATCGGTTACCCTGTTAAAAATTTGAAAAATATGAACGTTGCAATTGGGTAACCGGTTACCCTTCTTCTGGTAACCGATTACTGCTGAAGCATCACATCTTTTCATTATTTCTTCAGCCATACGAATTTTCTTTTTAGCCATGAGTTTGCATCTTTTTGAAAATGTTTTTGCAGCCTTTTGGAAGGGTGTTTTATCTTATATAAAGGCTTCTTTATTCCTTTTGAAAAACACACATACTATCATTTTTTCATAATCATTTTGTTGTGCTCTTGCTCTCAAATTTCCATTGTGTTCAAACTTCTTTAAAGAAAATTTTCAGCATACACTTTCATATACTTAGAAAATTTTCTTCATCATTTCCATTGAGTACATAATAACCTATTGTGAGAAAACTTTACTTATTACCAAATATATTTAATCACTTGTAATTCTTTATGTTTGTATTGATTACATCTTATTGTTCCAAATGTGGATATAAGATTGTAAGGTTGTAACCTTGTTGTCCATAGTTTTGGAAACAAGAGGTATCCTTAGGGAGGGTGTTCTCTTAAGGACTTATTGAAATCCAAGAAGGGTGTTCTTGGTGGGTGTCTCTTTAGAAGGACTAGGAAGAGTCTTGTAAGAGTCATAACATTATAGTAAAATCTCTTGCTTGTTGGCAAGGGGACTGGAGTACTCTCGATCTGTGAGGGGAACCAGTATACATCGTGTGTTCATTTACTTTCCGCTTTTATTGCTTTCAACACACTCAACAAGATCATAAAAGAATAAAAGAACAAAAATCTACCATCACCTAATTCACCCCCCCTCTTAGGCGCACATATTAACTAACAATTGGCATCAGAGCAAGTTATAGGTAACTTGTTCCTAAAGATCCAGAATGGCTTCCGCAAATCAAAGACCGGTTTTCAAAGATGGTGGTTCTAACAACAAGCCTCCATTGTTTTGTGGTGAATATTTTGACTTTTGGAAAATCCAAATGAAGGCTCATCTAGAAGCACAAGGAGAAGAAGTTTGGGAGGCTGTCCTACAAGGTCCTCATGTTCCTACAACGGTCGTTAATGGTGTTGGATCGGAGAAACCTAAAGCGTCATGGGATGATAATGATAGAAAAAGGGTTCTTGCTGACAAAAAGGCGATCAGTCTTCTTCATGGTGCTCTTAGTATGGATGAATTCTTCCGAATATCAACATGTACAACATCAAAGGAAATTTGGGATACTCTTGTAGAAACTCATGAAGGTACCGCTGAAGTTAAAAGATCAAGGTTGAATACTTTAAGCCAAGAGTACGAACTTGTTAGAATGAAGCCCGGAGAAACTATTCTCGATTTGCAAAAACGATTCGTACATTTGACAAATCACTTGAAGGCACTTGGTAAGACTCTTACTACCGAAGAACTTAATCTTAAAGTGCTCAGATCTTTGACAAGGGAGTGGCAACCAAAAGTGACGGCGATATCCGAAAAGAAGAATTTATCAAAACTTACTTCCTCAACACTATTTGGAAAACTTCAAGAATATGAGACAGAACTTGGAAGATTGGAAAAGCATGAGAACTTAGAGAAGAAATCCAAAGGCATTGCATTAAAAGTAGATTCAATAGAAAGCAAAATGAAAGATGCATCGGATGAAGATGAAAACTTCTTGCTTCTTGTAAAAAGGTTAGGCAAATTTTTTGGTAATAAAAATAATATTGATAATACTAACTATGTCAAAAGAAAGAAATTCTCAAAGCATAAAGATAAAGAAGCATCCACTTCATCACAAGAAGTTACATGCTATGAATGTGGGAAACAAGGACACATAAAGCCGGAATGTCCAAAGCTTTCGAAGAAGAATGGATTCAAAGGCAAAAGGGAGTTCAAAAATAAAAAGGCCTACATAGCATGGGAAGATAATGAAGTAAGTTCCTCATCAGACTCCGATAGTGACGAAAGTGCAAACCTAGCACTAATGGCATCACACCACTCCGACGATGAAGAAGGCGAGGTTAGTTATGATGATTCTCTTTTTGATAATGGTGCGCAAGGTGCAATAGAAGAATTATTAAAAGAATGCAAAATTCTCTATAAAACTATCTCATCTCAAAAGAAAATAATATCATCGTTAGAAGAGAAGGTTAAGATAATTGAAGTAGAACATAAAGATGACAAAGAAAAAATGATTAGTGTTCAAGAAGATAATGTTGCATGCAAGAATTGTGAATCACTTTCCTTCCAAATTGTCCAATTAAAACGTGTTTTAGAAAGATATGAAAAAGGGAAAATTGGATTGGAAAATGTTCTTAGCACACAAAGATACTCCAATGATAAGAGCGGACTTGGTTTCTCTAAATTTGATAAACCAACATCCAACAAGACTATCTTTGTCAAGGCTAGTAACCAACCAATTCAAGAGAAAGTGATCAAGCCTAAAGTAATGCAACATTATCCTAAAAGGAAGAACTTTGTTAAGAAGAAATCTTATCCTCCTAGATATAGAAGTAACTTTGAACCTACTTGTTTTTATTGTGGTATTATTGGTCACACACCCAATGCTTGTTATGTAAGGAACTTTAGTGTTCCTAGTGGACATTATGTATGGGTGAAGAAAGGAACTAACTATGATGGACCCAAAGCCATTTGGGTACCTAACAAAACTTAATTTGTTTTGTAGGTATGCTTGAAGACCACTTCAAACCTATGGTATCTAGATAGTGGTTGTTCAAAGCATATGACGGGTGACATAAACCAATTTTCAGATCTAAGGTTAAAGGCCAAGGGCTTTGTCACTTATGGAGACAACAATAAGGGAAGAATTCTTGGCAAAGGCAAAGTTGGTGCACCACCTTTCACATCCATTGAAGATGTTCTTTATGTTGAAGGACTAAAGCATAATCTTCTAAGCATTAGCCAACTTTGTGACAAAGGCTTCAAGATCAAATTCACTAAGGAGGAATGCTTGATCATCGATGAAGTCACCAATGAGGTAAAACTCAAAGGTACAAGAATTAATAACATTTTTATGATTTCTTTAAATGATTTATCCTTGAAAGTAAAATGTCTTTTGGTAAACAATAATGAATCATGGTTATGGCATAAAAGAGCAGCCCATATTCATATGGATCATTTAAATAAGTTAACCAAACATGATCTTGTTATTGGCTTACCTAAGATAAAGTTTGTCAAAGATAAACTATGTGATGCTTGTCAAAAGGGAAAGCAAACCAAATCGTCTTTCAAACCAAAGAATGTGGTGACTACAACAAGACCACTTCAATTGTTGCATATGGATTTATTTGGTCCATCAAGGACAAGAAGCTTCGGAGGTAATGTATACGCTTTAGTTATTGTTGATGATTATTCTAGATATTCTTGGACTTTGTTTCTTGTGCAGAAAAGTGATGCTTTTAAAGCCTTTAAGAAGTATGCAAAACAAATCCAAAATGAAAAATCATTAAAGATTGTATCCATAAGAAGTGATCATGGTGGAGAGTTTCAAAATGCATCATTTGAAGAATTTTGTGAAGAACATGGTATCTCTCATAATTTTTCAGCACCAAGAACTCCACAACAAAATGGAGTAGTTGAAAGGAAAAATAGGTTTCTAGTAGAGCTCGCAAGAACAATGCTTAGTGATGCAAATTTTGCTAAATATTTTTGGGCGGATGCGGTTAGTACGGCATGTTATGTTGGAAATCGAGTAATCATTAGACCTATCTTAAAAAAGACTCCATATGAACTCTTCAAAGGAAGAAAGCCAAACATTGCTCACTTTCACATTTTTGGATGCAAGTGCTTTGTTCTAAACAATGACAAAGACAATCTTGGTAAGTTTGATGAGAAATCCGACGAAGGTATATTTCTTGGTTATTCTCTTTCTAGTAAAGCATATAGAATTTATAATAAAAGAACTTTAACTATTGAAGAATCCATGCATGTATCTTTTGATGAGACTAACACCTCCAAAGAGGAAATAGTTGTTTGTGATGATGAAGATCCTTTAGATTTACCCACGGAAGAACTTTCAAATGATACGATTGTGAAGGCACCGGAAGAACTTTCAAATGATACAATTGTGAAGGCACCGGAAGTTCAACAAGAAAGTGTTCAACAAGAAAGCGTACAACAAGAATCAAACACCAATGATCTACCAAAAGAATGGAGAACTCATAGAGATCATCCTATTGACAAAGTTATTGGTGATATTAGCCAAGGAGTTTCAACAAGATTAAATCTCAAAGATGCTTGCTTACACATGGCTTTTGTTTCACAACTAGAACCATCCAAGGTATCTCAAGCACTAGAAGATGATCAATGGATTCTTGCCATGCAAGAAGAGTTAAATCAATTCGAGCGAAACGATGTTTGGGAACTTGTTCCTAATCCGGGAAACAAACGCATCATTGGAACCAAATGGGTATTCAAGAATAAGATGGACGAAAATGGTATAATTACTCGAAACAAGGCAAGATTAGTAGCACAAGGGTACAATCAAGAAGAAGGTATTGACTTTGAAGAAACCTTTGCTCCGGTAGCTAGATTGGAGGCGATAAGATTACTCCTTGCGTATGCATGCTCATTAGACTTTGAACTTTTCCAAATGGATGTAAAAAGTGCTTTTCTCAATGGTATCATCAATGAAGAAGTTTATGTAAAGCAACCTCCCGGGTTTGAAGACTACAAGAATCCTACTCATGTCTTCAAACTAAAGAAAGCTTTATATGGACTAAAACAAGCACCAAGGGCTTGGTATGATCGATTAAGTACCTTCCTAATCGAAAAAGGGTTTGTAAAGGGTAGAGTAGATACTACTCTCTTCATTAAAAAATTCAATCGTCATACTTTACTTGTACAAATTTATGTAGATGATATTGTTTTTGGGTCAACTAATCATGAAATGTGTAAGGAGTTCTCTTCAATGATGCAAGGAGAATTTGAAATGTCCATGATGGGAAAATTAAACTTCTTCCTAGGTCTCCAAATCAAACAACTCAAGCATGGAATCTTCATCAATCAGTCAAAATATTGCAAAGAACTAATCAAGAAATTTGAGATGGAAAATAGTAAAGATAGTGCAACACCAATGGGATCTGGCACCTACCTTGATCCAGATGAACCAGGCAATCCTGTCAACATCACAAAATATCGTGGAATGATCGGCTCACTTTTATACTTAACAGCAAGTCGACCAGATATAATGTTTAGCGTCTGCTTATGTGCCAGATATCAAGCCAACCCTAAGGAATCTCACCTTGCAGCAGTCAAACGAATCATTAAATATCTAAAAGGAACAACCAATGTCGGCTTATGGTATCCTAAAGGTAGTATGAATACTTTAGTTGGTTATTCTGATGCTGACTATGCAGGGTGTAAAACTGATCGCAAAAGCACTAGTGGAACATGTCACATTTTGGGAAATGCTCTGGTGTCATGGTCATGCAAGAAACAAGCAAGCGTGGCTCTTAGTACTGCTGAGGCTGAATATATTGCAGCCGGAAGTGGATGCGCTCAAATCTTATGGCTCAAACAACAACTGCTTGACTATGGTTTAAACCTTGGTTGTATTCCTCTAAGATGTGATAACACAAGCGCGATCAACATAACAAAAAATCCAGTGATGCACTCCCGCACAAAACACATAGATATCAGACATCATTTCATACGGGATCACGTGTTCAAAGGTGACGTTGAGATAACTTTTGTAGATACGCAAAATCAACTTGCAGATATTTTCACAAAGCCGCTTCCGAAGGATGCTTTTTATAAAATCCGTCGAGAACTTGGCATTCTGGATGAAAGTGATCTAGCCTAAATCTTCACCAAAATATTAAGGTGCTTTCTTTCTATGCTTATCATGTTTTTCCTATGTTTATTTTATGTATTTTTTGCATTTTTTGCATAAGTAATCGGTTACCCAGATGGGAGTAATCGGTTACCCTGGGCATTTTGCGCAAAAAAATTAGTTTTATTTTGAGTAATCGGTTACCCAGATGAGAGTAATCGGTTACCCTGGGAGTTTTGCGCAAAAATTGTTTTTTCACTTTGAGTAACCGGTTACCTAAACCCCTGTAACCGATTACCCTGCGTCCAGCCCTGTTTTGTTCACGTTTTTAGGATATTAAATTGTGTTTTTGCTTTATTTTTTGTCTTGTATTGCATATATGGCATACATGCATGCATCATAATTTTTTATTTTATTTCCTCTCTCCTCAAATCTCCTTTTTATCTCTTCCACCTACCTCTCTTAAATCTCATTCAACTCATTCAAACCTCTCATAACTACACATTCAATCAAATGTGCATGTATTGTTTTTTGCGTTCTTACAGAGGGAACTATAAAGCATAGCCAAAATAGCAGACCCCGAACTATACTTTTCAATTTTATTGATGTTATGAAACAAACTTAAATAAATAAATTGATAGTGTTACCTATACTTTCTGGAAATAACAGCTTACCAAACAATGTCATAAGATAACACTTAGTTTTAACGAATATTTGTTCCTCAGTTGAGTTCTCTTCCAATTTAAGAGACTTATAAAACTCTTTAAGGGTATTTAGGTTGATACCTTGACCCCTCGAATTCACGTCTCCCTCAATCATATCCTTCCCCAAGACTTTCTCAAATAGGGAATTTGCATGTTGAACATACGCATTAATCGCTTTTTCCTCAATCGGGAGACCCAACAACATATGGACGTCCTTGAGTGTGATTGTACACTTAACTGTTGGAAGATGAAACGTGTAGGTTTCAGGTTTCCATCATTCTAATAAGGCAAGTATGGATTTTGGCTCAATGGTGTTGTTGGAAAATTGATCACATGTTCGAAGCCAACACATCCGAGATATGAAACTATCATAGAGTCAGGAGCGAAATAACCGTGAGAACGACAATGGAATCACAAAACATCTTTAAAAACATATATAAATTAATGAGTATGGACATTATATAAGCTTAGATGTATGGAAGAATAAATGTACGGACTTACAAATGTCTGAAGGTTCGCCCTAGTTTCTCTGTGTCTTCCACCCATGGTTAGAATTTGAGACATGTTTGAAATCTCTGAGACTTGCTTGGAATATGAAAACTTGAAGTGTTTATGAAGATAAGAAATGGAGAGTTTGTGTTCTGATGAAAAAATGAGTTTATAGCTGTTGAAGCGGTAAAGCGGCAAGCAACAAAAGATTTGGAAATATTTATCCGGGAATTATCGTGTCCACAGAGATTGGTGATACCGAACCGCCGTTCGACGGATTCTTAGTTCTTGAGTTCGGGTTAAATGGGTTGAAAGTAAACAAGGAAAATATAACATATGAACATAAAATAAATTCATTCTTGATAGAGAATAGCTTATCTGGTTTGAATCTAAACTACTCCTCACAAACTTAGATTTATCACTCCGCCGTACTCAATCTACAATACTCGTCAGAATCACCACATATCCCTCACATCAATGTCCATTTCTGCAACATCGACGGAAATTCAACTATATTGCTCTTTCGACGATGTCTCAACCGATCGAACAACACAGAGACATTAAACTCAGATATTATGTGGATGTTAACCCCAATCCTATGTCTAGAATCAAAAGCTAACAGATATCCCCCTAATCAAGATTTGTGATGTCAATGTCTACAACAACATAAATCCAGAGCATTTAAGCAAAAAGATCAAGGAAACACCGATTAAGATTTGTAAAGCAAATATATTATACAACTAGTACAAAGAGTAACAAACATCCATGTGTTTAAAGTAAACTTACAAACAAACCCAACAAAAGTGGTTACAAAGAGAAGAGGAGGAGAAGAAAATCAAATCTTTCGCGGTGTCAATCACGATCAATCGAGCTCCCGACCAAGAATCTTCCGATTACAAGCCACAAATGTTGTTTTCTAAGCTCTCCCTACTCAAAAATGGTTATGATGACTTTGGGAACAAATACCCCAAAGCATAACCCTAAAAAATGTGATTTTTCCCTATTTAATGACTTTCCAAACCGCCCAGACCGCGCTTAGCGCGGTCAAGCCCGCTTAGCGCGCTCAACAGAACAGCAAATCTTGTTTTGGTCATATCTTGAGAACCGTAACTCCGATTTGCGCCCAGTTCGAAGCGTTGGAAAGCTTATTCCATGCTCTATCTAACAATGAACAAATTGCAACCAAATTGATGATTTATTATTCTTTGGTTTTGAGCTTTATTCGCCGAATGAATTGATTCCGCCGCTCAAAATTGCGCGTTTGAAGCCGTGTCTTCGCCACGTTATTGCTCATGCTCCAAATACGCCTCAATACCTACAAAATGAATAGAAAACTATCAAAAAGTATAAAAGTATATGAAAATACATCTATTCACAAAGTATACGTTTTTATACACAAAACGGGGTATTATTCGAACGGTATTAACAAAAAGTATCGATAAGTGCCACTATTTACAAACACAAAATAACTACATTTTGGCACTTAACAACTCTCCCCAACTTGAATTTGTTTGTCCTCAAACAAGGCCAAACACTCAAAGAATCAAAAGTGAAAATCCAAAGAATCAAGAATCAACACAGTTTAGAAAACGAAACAATTGCACAGTTCAAACCAAAAACTTACAAATCAAAGTAAATACTTACCACAATCCTACAACGACACATGAAAATGAAACCAATCCTAAGTACAATAATCATACAAAACATTCTAAACAAAAACAAGCTCAATAATGAATCACGCCTAGCAAAAATTCATCGGTAGATGAAAAACACCGAAAGGTGAGGACTTTGACACACACCCGACAAACTTGCAAACAATAGACAAAATTATGCATTCATCCAAAAAATAGTATCGAAAACGCAACGGCACGAATCACAAGGGCTTTAAAGGTTGTAATGTGGCTCGGTTAACAAACAAGTGATAATTCCTAAAGCTAATCAAAACAAAAACTTGCCTAAACCTAAGAGAGTAATTACTTCCACAAAGTTTCAAACAAAGGAATTTCAATCAAACTTCTTCCTTAACCACATGTTTCACACCAAACACAATACATATTAACACAATCTTATTCTACTCTTTTTGTTCTTTTTTTTTTCAAACTTTTTTCTCTTTTTTTTCCTTTTTCTTTTCTTTCTTTTTCACATGTTTTTTTTTTCTTTTTCTTTTCACAACCTCCCACCAACCACAATATAAGTAAGCAAACATCCTCTTCCCAACTTGAATACAACTATCATCATAATAAGAATACTCCCTACTTTCTAAGGGAAGGTAAAAATTCAAACTATAAATCATAGTTGAGGGTTCAAGAAAAACGATAATCAAAATCCATCAAAAATGTGAACTATGTCTCAAGTTCAAAAACAAAATGGACAATGACGAAAAGGTGCAAAGGGGTTACGAATGGTCACACACTCACAAGGTGAATTGATACTTGGCTAAGGTAGTTGTGCTCAAAATCAAACAAGTGCCTTGATCACTTTCGTGCATTCACAAAATCAATACAAACGACGGATTAAACATAATAATATCCAGTTAAAACAAGAAATGTCGGTCACTCGCATATGTATACAATGGAAAGCCACCTCACATTTATGGTAAAAAGGGGAAACTAATGTGATTCAAGTCATGAACAAGTTATGCAAAAAGAATGAATAATATGAAAAATGTACAAATGAAAAGTCTCCTAAACATGTTAAGCTATAGAAAGCGATAAACGAGTACCTTGCTATGTACAAATTTGAACAATCATTACCGCATAATTGGCATGTTGAATCAATCAAAATTGGAGAATTACCAAATGCGATTCCAAGTAATCGGGCCAAAATTTGAGTCTAAACAACAACAAAAGAATTAAAACATATTACTAATAATTACTACTCTATAAGGCCTTGGTGGAAGTGGAAAAAGGCGAGCCGAGTGAACCATTAAAAAGAGTTCACTGGACAAAACTCCCAGGCCGCGCTAAGCGCGGTGAGCACGCTAAGCGCGCTATACCAGAAAAACCAGAAAACCAGAATTTCCAATGCAGCCTCAACTTACCACCTACACTACTCATTTACAGAAAAACAGAAAAATAAACGCGTTGGGGTGCCTCCCAACAAGCGCTCGTTTTACGTCGTTAGCTCGACGCCTTTTATTGTTTCGCGAATGGTAAGTAACTTCCTCGCGGTACGCCAATGCTTTCGCCTCAAACGCCACCTAAAGAAAACGTCCTGCCCAAACACTTAACAAGCGAATCAAAAGCAAAAGTATATACAAGTATGTGTAAAAACACAAATTTACATAAAACGCAAAATTTACAAAATCCTTAATTGGCTAAACAAATTGAAAAGTGAAGATTTAGAGTTTACGAACTATCCGAGTTCAATATGTTTAGCCAACTTCACCTTGCTAAATAGCAAAAGTATAGAGGAACAAAATCAAACACACAAACATGTATAAGTATGAAAAATATAAACATGTATCAATATAAGAAAATATATAAGTATGAGAATATGCACAAAATATACGATATTCACAAAACTCAAAAACAAAGAAACTATCGCAATGCGAATTCAATAAAAACACCAATCCCCGGCAACGGCGCCATTTTGTTGAAGCGGTAAAGCGGCAAGCAACAAAATATTTGGAAATATTTATCCGGGAATTATCGTGTCCACAGAGATTGGTGATACCGAACCGCCGTTCGACGGATTCTTAGTTCTTGAGTTCGGGTTAAATGGGTTGAAAGTAAACAAGGAAAATATAACATATGAACATAAAATAAATTCATTCTTGATAGAGAATAGCTTATCTGGTTTGAATCTAAACTACTCCTCACAAACTTAGATTTATCACTCCGCTGTACTCAATCTACAATACTCGTCAGAATCACCACATATCCCTCACATCAATGTCCATTTCTGCAACATCGACGGAAATTCAACTATATTGCTCTTTCGACGATGTCTCAACCGATCGAACAACACAGAGACATTAAACTCAGATATTATGTGGATGTTAACCCCAATCCTATGTCTAGAATCAAAAGCTAACAGATATCCCCCTAATCAAGATTTGTGATGTCAATGTCTACAACAACATAAATCCAGAGCATTTAAGCAAAAAGATCAAGGAAACACCGATTAAGATTTGTAAAGCAAATATATTATACAACTAGTACAAAGAGTAACAAACATCCATGTGTTTAGAGTAAACTTACAAACAAACCCAACAAAAGTGGTTACAAAGAGAAGAGGAGGAGAAGAAAATCAAATCTTTCGCGGTGTCAATCACGATCAATCGAGCTCCCGACCAAGAATCTTCCGATTACAAGCCACAAATGTTGTTTTCTAAGCTCTCCCTACTCAAAAATGGTTATGATGACTTTGGGAACAAATACCCCAAAACATAACCCTAAAAAATGTGATTTTTCCCTATTTAATGACTTTCCAAACCGCCCAGACCGCGCTTAGCGCGGTCAAGCCCGCTTAGCGCGCTCAACAGAACAGCAAATCTTGTTTTGGTCATATCTTGAGAACCGTAACTCCGATTTGCGCCCGGTTCGAAGCGTTGGAAAGCTTATTCCATGCTCTATCTAACAATGAACAAATTGCAACCAAATTGATGATTTATTATTCTTTGGTTTTGAGCTTTATTCGCCGAATGAATTGATTCCGCTGCTCAAAATTGCGCGTTTGAAGCCGTGTCTTCGCCACGTTATTGCTCATGCTCCAAATACGCCTCAATACCTACAAAATGAATAGAAAACTATCAAAAAGTATAAAAGTATATGAAAATACATCTATTCACAAAGTATACGTTTTTATACACAAAACGGGGTATTATTCGAACGGTATTAACAAAAAGTATCGATAAGTGCCACTATTTACAAACACAAAATAACTACATTTTGGCACTTAACAATAGCAGGGGTATTTATAGAAGGGATGGTGGATGCTGATGCCTTTTGCATGAATGACATGTGGCTTAAATGTGACATGCATGCCGATATAGGAATAAGTTGTTGTGATAAGTGTACATGCATGGACAGGTAGTTGTAGGTTGCAGTATAGGTGTGCATGCATGGACATGTAGTTGTAGGTCATAGGACTAGGGTCACATGCATGACATATAGGTCATGTTGCAGTCATATGCGTGCATGCGGGGTCATAATAGGTTGTAGGATGCACTCATAGGTGTGCATGCATGATCAGAATAGGCTGGAGTAGACAGGTGTAGACTCACATGCGGGATCAAAAATAGCATGTACATAGGCGGCATCCCATGTGGCTCCTTCTTGTTAATTTTTTACATAGGCTCCATCCTATGCGACGCCTTCCTGTAGACAATTTTTTTCTTTACATTCCTTAGTTCATGTGTACACATATGTCTGATTGCACCAGACGATTTGTGTATATCCTGTACACTCAACTCAGCATGGTCGTGTCTAGTCTCATCTACTGTAAAGCATGTGACACTCAATGCATTAATCTAATCAACTGTAAACACATGTGATGCTCCATGCATGCATCCCATCAAGTGTAAATGCATTGGAGTATACATTATGTATTGTTCCCATAATTTTGTGTTATAGAAGCAACTTTTTTTCTTCTACTTAAACTAAAGAAGTTCAGTAAACAAGCAAACATCTCATTACAAACTTGTCAACAATCAATATTGACCTCTTCACCATAATACATAATCAATGCGTGTGTAAATGGTGAGACAAACATTTGTGAAGCTGCTGGTTTTATATTGAGAAACACTAAAATTACACGATTTTCATTAAACAGAAAAACAATTTTTCTTCAAAAAGAGATTGGAGGCGAAGCTTGCACGGGGTGTTGTATCACAAATTTTCTACTAATATCCATTTTTTTGTGTGAAAACAAACCATTCGAGGTTTTCTAAGTTGAGGCCCAAGATGACAAAGACTTATAGAATATGTTTGCTAATCACGAGCATTGTGGTTACGAATCCATAGAGTTGTATGCTATCCTACAAGAAACGCAACTATCACTGTTGGTTGAGTCAAAAGTTATTGGTCCATTGGTCGACGAGAAAGCAGAGGTCGACGTTGTTGACAAAGAAGAGGAAGATTCAGAGTTAGAAGTTGATCACATGGTCAATGAGCAACCTGAAGATGAAAAAGACGTTGTTGTGCCTCCAGCTCATGTGTATAGCCTCCTGCAGACATGAGTAACTTGAACTTGGATGGGGATGAACCATCATCTGATATTTTCTCGACTCGTATATACAGTCCGATGAGCTGTTAAAAGTTGGAGATAAATTTCGTTCAAAGGAGGCCTGTGTGCGAGCCATACAAAATTTCACATGGCTCAAAATGTTGATTTTAAAGTGGATTGCACCAACGTAGAGAGGTATAAAATTCTGTGTGTAAACCCTGATTATGGATTCAGGTTGTCTGCATCATATAGGAAGAGAAATGATTCCTGGGTGATGGGAACTTTATGTTGTCAGGTCGGACATAATAGAAATAATTGTCCTATTCGTGGAGCAACCTCCGCCAACCAATAATTGTATGTCCTATTATTACTATCATTTATAGAAATCAACTGGACTTTATTTATTCGTGAAACATATGGGTATTACAACTAAACAAACACAAACAAAGCTTAAACAACAACAAACAACAACACAAACAAAGCTTAAACAACAATAACACAAATAACACTAAACAATAACAAAAACACAAACAACCTTTAAGCAACAACACGGAAAAAACATTTTTACGATATCACAGCCATAAAAAAGATGTCATCTGTGTCATGCATCATGACACAAACATCAATGACATTCTTAACTTCATCCCATCAATGTTCGATATTTCCCGTGACAATTGACGTCCTCGTTCTCTGACTTTGAATTCTTTTGATGCTTTGACCAACTTCGTACTCTCTATCTAACCAGCGCATCAATGACCTCTTCAGATGGTTCATGAAATAAATGTTCCAAAATTTTATTTTAATCAGAGATTTCACAACTGAAAAATTTGGAGAGAATGTGAAAAAATGGTGGAGAAAATGTGTGGAAAATGAAGGGTGAATTAGGGTATATTTATAGGAAAATCCCTAACACATAGTAGCCATCCCATAAAACTCCTATTTACAAAATTTATGCATATGCGCCACCTGATCCTAAACCCTAATTTCCCTTACACTAAGGCGCCACCTAGGGCAGCGCATACACACATAATTTTGCACATTGAAGCCATGAGGGGTGGCTCCTGTGTGTAAGACACCCCTCAAACCTGGTTATCTATGTAAATATTTTGAAATTTTTGTTTTTTTTTTAATTTTTTTTTAAATCTAGTTATTTAAATTTTTTTCTATATTTTTAAACCATTCTACAAAACCAAAAATTCTAACTTTTTTTCTTTTTTAAGCACCGCCTGAGAGAAATTGAAACATGTCTCCTCTCTCTTCTTTTATGAGTGGCAACTTTTTTTTCATTGTGTTAATAATTTCCTACACAAACTTTCTTCAATTTTTTTTAATCTACACATCAAAATGCAATGTAAATATTTTGTTCATGACTATTTTTACAGTTTATGTTTGCAAAGAGTATTAATGTAATGTATTTCCTGCACGTACATGACTATATCAACAAAATTGTACTGATATATTGTGACTCGTGTATTCAAACTCTATTTTTTCTTCAATAATGACTTAGTCATTGGTAATTATCATCGCATAATGAATACTACACCTGATGATGATACAATCCAATCCACTATATGGCATACAAAAATTTCAATAAACATCACAAATTTCTAAATTAAGCAAATAATTATTTTTCCGGGTGTTACAAGAATAGACTGGAGTAGACAGGTGTAGGCTCACATCCGGGATCAAAAATAGCATGTACATAGGCGCCATCCCACGTGGCGCTATAACACGGTGGGAGAACTGACTTTTAAAATGTTGTGGATAGCAAGAGTCGCCACCGAGTTTTATTTTATCCAATTTTTGGAAAGGCAAAAAGAACAGGAAAGACCTTTTAAAAGGATTTGGGTTCGGGGGTAGGTTATACAAAGGGAATGTGTAAGCACCCTTTGTATCCGTGGTTATCCGTGGGCTCTTAATTGCTTAGCTCACTTTTGAATTGTTTGATTTGTCGTGAGCAAGCACTTAAGAGTTACCTACCCTAAGTTCGTAAGGTCTTTCCTATTTTAAAGACTTTCATTGAGCGATAGTACTATCCATACCATATAAGGGTAGATAATCCTATACATTGGATGTGTTCGAGACATCGAGGGTCATCGTATACTCATAGGGGTTATCCATACCATAAAGAGGGTAGGAAGTCCTATGCATAGGATGAGAATAGTCATAAGACAACAAGTAAGGATACCTTAGCAATCGAAGGGACTATCATCATTTAATCGAAGGCAACATAGAGGGACGAGATCATTTTATTGTAGGCGACTCGAAGGGACTATGATCTTTATTTCGAAGGGACTATGATGATTTTGAGTTGAAGGCAGCATATGCTAAGGTATCCCCATGTTCGAGGGACTTGACTTTTATTCGAAAGGCAACGAAAGAGAGGGTTACCCTAAAGGTGGGTGTGTGAACAATATAAAAGGAGTGTTGTGTTCAGATATTTATCTTGAAGTTAGTGAGCTAACGATTGATTTTAAATCTTGCCATACAATCCTAAACATACATCTAAACAAATATAGGAGTGCGGAAAGTAAAAGCAGAAAGTAAATCCTAAGCTATTACAGGGCTTCGAGATGGGGGGTACATAACCACAAAAGCGTGGAAAGGTAAATGCGGCAAGGTAAAAGCGGAAAAGTAAATCCTAATTACTATTACATAAAAACCTTACGACCTATACACCTTTTAAAAGCAAATAAATGATTAAATAACAAACGGAAATTAAACAATCACGCGTCAATCACTAGAGTATTAGATGAGAAGAAGAATCGAGAGAATCGAGCGTTAGAGAAATTAGGGTTAATAGGTAGAAACCTAACTAATTATTAATTAATCAAACTAAAAAGTCTAGATTAATTTAGTTGAATCCTAAGTCTAAATTAACTAATTATTTATATTTTGTAATTTTGGTGAAAATTGAATTAATTAATTAACCTAATTAAAATTAGCTAAATTAATTAAATAAAAAAAGTTTAAGTGAAAACCTAAACTAGTCCTAATCCTAATATTAATCTTCTATTAGTTTTAATTAGTCACTAAAAAAGAAAAAAAACCTAATGGAAAAAGAGATTAGAAAAAACAATAAATAAATAAAAAGGAAAGAAAACAGGGCGCTGATCAGGTGTGGCAGCCCTCTGAGGGACTACGATGGGCAGACGCTTTCTGGAACCATTGGATCTGGATCGTTGGAGATCAACCGGCCATTGTACGGCGGCGTACCATGGACCTGCGAGGACTGGGTGTGCTGAAACTGCATGTTAAGAAACTAAAAAAAATGTATAACGCCTGGTTCGAACCCAAGTCTTTGATGTTCCAAGTCTCCATATACTGCCAATCATACCAAGTTTGTTCGCTAATCTTAACACAAACAAGAAAAAATAAATATGTAAATAAATGTTAAATGGAAAAATCCAATAGGCACTCAACCTTGGGCCCACTAGACTTTGCTGTAGCCAATCGTTGGCGGAGAGAGGAAGTGGGAACTTTGATCAGCGAATGGGACTGATGTACTATTCCACGCGTTACAGTCAAGATTTCAACGACACTGTTCATCATCTCATTCCTTCACACCTGCGGAACTAATTGCGAATTTTGCTACGCAGGTACCTGCAGATTTTGTTGTAAGTTCGTCCTCCTCCATGGACACGACTTGAATCCTGCAAAACAACGATCAAATGAAACAAGAAACAACCCAGATCCCCCAATTAAGGTCTCCTGAATTGATTGGTGGTATTAGTTTGTCCAGAAAATGCCTCTAAATGCAAACACGAGCAACATGCATTCTTGTTCCCTAGCCATGGCACTCTTTGTTCTAGGCACTAAAGCTTCATCTTAAGGGCTCAAACCTGCACTAAATATCACAAGGGACTTAAACAAACAATTAGTTCGAATTTAAACACAAGGAATCTCAAGGTGTAAAAATCAGAAAATGCGTATGAATATGGCAAACGCATAATGGAGATTTCAAGCATTATATGACCTAGCTAATGATGCATTCTTACTCCATACTACCTCAGAAAGAGAATGGGATGGTTGGTTTTCTTTGAAACTTCTTGAATTTGCCATGAGTTTTTCCAACTTTTTTTTTGAAAATTTTGCACTCTTGAAACCCTAGCCTCCTTGCCTCAATTTTTCGTCCACTTGGCATATGAATGAGTTCAATATACATATATATATATATATATATATATATATATATATATATATATATATATATATATATATATATATATATATATATATATATATATATATATATATATATATATATATATATATGAGGAGGGATCAAATTACACCCGAAGAGTTACACCACGAGTTACACTCGTTCAAAAACTACATCTCGAATTAATATTTTTTAAATTCAACCGTTGGATTGAAACATAATATCATATAGATCATACCTATAAAGTTTGAGCTTAATCTATAATGATTTACTATATCATCAAGATATCCAAAGATTAACGTTAAAATGAGCTTTCATATAACGTTAATTTTGATGTGATTCAATGACATAGTAAATCATTATAGATTAAGCTCAAACTTTATAGGTGTGATCTATATGATATTATGTTTCAATCCAACGGTTGAATTTAAAAAATATTAATTCGAGAAGTAGTTATTGAACGAGTGTAACTCGTGGTGTAACTCTTCGGGTGTAATTTGATCCCTCCTCTATATATATATATATATATATATATATATATATATATAGGAGAGGAGATTAGGTCAAGAAACTTGGAAAGAAATCAAATCTTTCAAGAGGTAGAAATTTAATTTGATTCTTTATATGAAAACCTTCTATTTTGGTCCAATTCTATTTCCAACCTTTTTTCTCACGTGTTTCCTTAGCTTAAAGATTAATTTTGAATCAATTTGGATCTAAAAAAAATCAATCACATGATCTTTGAATATTAAATCATGATTTTATTTGATTTAAATTGAATAAATTCAAAATAAAAGGAATAAAATCATAAAATAAGTATAAATTGATATATGGGCCTCCTTTAAGCTTAATATCACATGGGTACTTCATTTGTTAAGGCCCAATACTCAAAAGTATGCAAATTTCCAATTAGGATTCCAAGCATCTCTCAGAAATAGCCCCACTTGCATCATTCATAGCTCTCTCAATTTTGATCCTATGAAGGTATTGTAGAACTTTTTAGAAATCTAAAGATGTCCTATAAACGATCCTTTTGGTTTCATCTCAATTGAGTCTTCCATGTTCATGTACCTCGGTTAAATGATGAATGTGACTTCAAAATGTTGATGTTGAGAAAAAATCAGGAATTTTGACTGTGAGTTGACCATGGTTGACTTTTTAGGTCAAACTAGTCGACTGTTGATCATTTGAGCACTTGACTGAACAATCTTGTGAACCAGAGCTTGAAACTTGGTGTGAGGATTCTTTGAGACATATGAGGAAGTATGAAGACCACTTGAGGCATCAGGGCTTGATTTTACCTTGAGAGGGGCAAACACCCTAGTCAGAGGCTTGTTGCTTAGGAGACAGATAAATGTGCCCAATTCAGGCATAATCTTGAGCAATTGAAAGTCATGTGAGTTAAATATCTTGAAATATGATGGACAAATTTTGGGGTATGACATGCGCCTTCTTGTTAATTTTGTACATAGGCGCCATCCCATGTGGCGCCTTCCTGTAGACAATTTTTTTCTTTGCATTCCTTAGTTCACTAAACTCAGCATGGTTGTGTCTAGTCTCATCTACTGTAAAGCGTGTGACACTCAATGCATTAATCTAATCAACTATAAACGCATGTGATGCTCCTTGCATGCATCCCATCAAGTGTAAACGCATTGGAGTATACAGTATGTGTTGTTCCCATAATTTTGTGTTATAGAAGCAACTTGTTTTTCTTCTACTTAAACTAAAGAAGTTCAGTAAACAAGCAAAAATCTCATTACACACTTGTCAACAATCAACAATGACCTCTTCACCATAATACATAATCAATGCGCATGTAAATGGTGAGACAAACATTTGTGAAGCTGCTGGTTTTGTGTTGAGAAACACTAAAATTACACGATTTTCTTTATACAGAAAAGCAATTTTTCTTCAAAAAGAGATTAGAGGCGAAGCTTGCACGGGGTGCTGTATCATAAATTTTCTACCAATATCCATTTTTTTGTGAAAATAACCCAGTCAAGGTTTTCTAAGTTGAGGTCCAAGATGACAAAGACTCACAGAATATGTTTGCTAATCATGAGCATTCTGGTTACGACTCCATAGAGTTGTATGTTATCCTACAAGAAACGCAACTATCACTGTTGGTTGAGTCACAAATTATTGGTCCATTGGTCGACGAGCAAGCAGAGGTCGATGTTGTTGACGAAGAAGAGGAAGAATCAGAGTTAGAAGTTGATCACATGGTCAATGAGGAACCCGAAGACGAACAAGACGTTGTTGTGCCTCCAGCTCATGTGTACAGTCTCCTGCAGACATGGGTAACTTGAACTTGGATGGGGATGAACCATCATCTGATATTTTTTCGACTCGTATATACACTCTGACGAGCTGTTAAAAGTTGGAGATAAATTTCATTCAAAGGAGGCCTGTGCGCGAGCCATAAAAAAATTTCACATGGCACAAAATGTTGATTTTAAAGTAGATTACAGCAACGTAGAGAGGTACAAAATTCTGTGTGTAAACCCTGATTATAAATTCAGGTAGTCTGCATCATATATGAAGAGAAATGATTCATGGGTGATAGGATCTTTATGTTGTCAGGTCGGACATAATAGAAATAATTGTCCTATTCGTGGAGCAACCTCCACCAACCAATAATTGTATGCTCTATTTTTACTATCTTTTATAGAAATCAGCTAGACTTTATTTATTCGTGAAACATATGGGTATTACAACTAAATAAACACAAACAAAGCTTAAACAACAACAACACAAACAAAGCTTAAACAACAATAACACAAACAACGCTTAAACAACAACAACAACAACACAAACAACCCTTAAGCAACAACACGGAAAAAAAATAAGCATCATTAATACAACAACATTTTTACGATATCACAACCATAAAAAAGATGTCATATGTGTCATGCATCATGACACAAACATCAATGACATTCTTAACTTCATCCCATCAACGTTCGATTTTTCCCGTGACAATTGACGTCCTCGTTCTCTGACTTTGAATTCTTCTGATGCTTTGACCAACTTCGTACTCCCCATCTAACCAGCGCATCAACGACCTCTTTAGATGGTTCATGAAATAAATTTTCCAAAACTTCATTTTAATCGGAGATTTCACAGCTGAAAAATTTGGAGAGAATGTGAAAAAATGGTGGAGAAAATGTGTGGAAAATGAAGGGTGATTGAGGGTATATTTATAGGAAAATCCCTAACACATAGTAACCATCCCATATAACTCCTATTTACAAAATTTATACATATGCGCCACCTGACCCTAAACCCTAATTTCCCTTACATTAAGGCACCACCTGGGGCGGCGCATACACACATAATTTTGCACATTGACGCCATGAGGGGTGGCTCCTGTGTGTAAGACACCCCTCAAACCTGGTTACCCAGGTAAATACTTTGAAATTTTTGTTTTTTTTTTTAATTTTTAATTTTTGTTTTTTTTTAAATCTAGTTATTTAAATTTTTTCTATATTTTTAAACCATTCTACAAAACCAGAAATTCTAACTTATTTTTCTTTTTAAAGCACCGCCTCAGAGAAATTGAAACATGTCATCTCCTCTCTTCTTTTATGAGTGGCAACTTTTTTTCCATTGTGTTAATAATTTCCCACACAAACTTTCTTCAATTTTTTTTAATCTATACATCAAAATGCAATGTAAATATTTTGTTCATGACTATTTTTACAGTTTATGTTGGCAAAGAGTATTAATTGTATTGTATTTCCTGCACGTACATGACTATATCAACAAAATTGCACTGATATATATTGTGACTCATGTATTCAAACTCTATTTTTTTCTTCAATAATGGCTTAGTCCTTGGTAATTATCATCGCATAATGAATGCTACACCTGATGATGATACAATCCAATCCACTATATGGCATAAGAAGATACATAATGAGTTTTGGTATTTAATATATAAAGGTTTCTTAATAAAAAGCAATATCCCAACCTATTTTAACTAAAAGTCATGTATGTAGCAAAAGTAATAAAAAGCAACATAACAAGATATGAAGCAAAAGTAAACCCATTTTAATTAAAAGTCATGTATGTAAAACTTAAAAGGTTTCACAAATATGAATTACCATGTCACTGATATAAGACTCTCAGAGCAAATATGCAGATTAAACCTAAAATTGTAGGTATCTTCCAATAAATAGTCCAACTTACCACTATTTAAGTTATATAAGACAAATTGATAACTATCTGAGTTCATAAGAAGAATAACACCATTTTCTCTTGAGGCATTAAGATTTCCTTGTAAGTCTCATTTCCCAAATCAAAGGAAAGAATCACAGTTTGATTAGAAATAACATCTCTTTTTTCAACTATCCAATTAAAAGTGCTTCTCACAAATTTCGCTGACAACCTCAAGGGCGCACGGGATGTAGGAAAATTCGGAATGGTTTTCCAAGAATCTTCACCAAAGATATAAATTTTGGTCAAAGCATGATCATTCTTCTAAAGGCATAGCAAGTAATACTTTGTACTTGTTATTAACTTGATCATATCCAAAGCCATGATGTTGGATAGTCCAATCAAGGGAAACTGGTGGAGATTTTTTGGATTCGAACATGATAGAAGGATTACGCAGCATGACACAACGTTCATATACATTGTACAAACACAACAACCCATTATATGAACCTATAATACTATATTGTTTCTCCATGATGCTGCTGAAGCTAACCGGAGGTAATAGGTTTTCGAATAATGGCTTTAAAGGATAATATACGATTTTGTCGGGTTTTTTCAACTGAGAAAAGTATAATCGCTGGTGGGTTAAACTTGGATTAGCGGTTGAAATTTGAAGATGGCGCTTTACAAATTGCGGATCTGAAATTAGAGTTTTCCATAATTTAGAAATGCATTTGAATTGATGGAGGGATCTTACCGGAAGTCTGAGGAGAATCTCGATGATGAGTTCTTCCGGCAATTGGGAACATGATTTATTGCTATTCATAGAAAGAGGTTGAGTGAAAACTTTGTCGTTATGATGATTGTGGAAATACATCGCAAGCAGCCGGTGCGAGTTCGTACTTGTTAGGTTACAAGATACAAGTTGAATTGTTTTCGCTGGCGCCTGGCATAGATGGAGGCATAAATAAGATTTATTTTTTTAATTTGGATTGGGCTTTTTGAAACTCAATTCCATTATGAATAAATTATTATCTTCCTCTTTAAGAAAAATCAAATCTATTAAATTAATTTGATTTTTTAAAACTAAACAAAATCAATTAATTTGATCTAATTTATTTTCAATAATTTATGTTATTAATGACCAATTATTATAAATCATAATATCATTATTTATTTAAATTTGTATATTTTTATAATGATATGATAAAAGTAAGACAATCAAAATCAGACCAAAAATTAAACTTAAATAAATTGAAATAGACAAGAGATCAAGGTTTAGAGGTTTTTGACGGGAGTTTAAGCGGGTTGATCCGGCTAAATATAATTTTAATATAATATAATATAATATAATAAAATATTACTATAAATTTTATAATATTTTCAGACTTTTAAAATATAGAATAGTTTCATATTTTTTGTAAACAAATGTTCAAGAATTAATATCGTATATCTAATTGAATTTTATGTTTGCAAATGATTTGAAAAAAAAATCGTGAAATGATACTAGTGAAAAGGAAGTATCATATTTTTTTTGTTTTTTTTTTTCTGCTTTATGCGCTTTGGTTTCCAGGGGAATAGAGCTCTGGTCATCCAGAGTTCGTGCCGAGAGGTCATGGTTCTGGCCAAGTGTTGTTTTCACCAAAAATCAAATTCGGTATTCCTCGAACTTAGGTGTAGGGACGTCTTTGTAGAGATTTCAAGTTGGTACTTACTCTATAGGGTACGGTCGAGAAAGGGGGAGGCCGAAGAAAAAGGTTCCACTGACTACGGTTCTCACCACGGCGCTGAAATAGAGCGTAAGGAAGGATGGATCTAAAAGAAGCTCCAATGTAGATGTTGAATCTATTTCTGTAGCAAGCTACGAGGAGATTAACATGGCACCTGGAGTCAAAACACCAAAAGTTACAAAGAACACAACCATTGAGGAAGAGGAACCCTGATCAGTGGTTTTCACACATATATTTACAGTTGTTTTTAGTTGTTTTTGAAGTATTTTATTTTATGTTTTATTTCATTATTCGTCATTTTATGCTTTGGTTTTGTGTTTAAGTGTTTGTAGGCTCGGATGAATGAAATGGAAAAAATCAGTGTGAAAAAGTGCAAAACTGAAGAAAAGTCATAACGCTGGCCAAATGCGTCCCAAGACGTGTGTGACTTATGGAAAAACACCTCTGCTACTGGTACGCATCCTCACATGCGTGTGGGAGTAGAAAAATGCAGTATGCTGAGCAAACGCGTCCCCAGACGCGTCCCATGACCTGCAAGGAGCCAGAAAGACACACCTCTGCCCAGACGCGTTCCAGACCATCAAACGCGTGCCCACACGCGTTCCATACCACCAGACGCATGCCCACACGCGTCCCAGAAGCCAGAAAAGCAAAGGAAAATGGCCCTTCTGCCCAGACGCGTCCTAGGACGCGTGTCACAGCACCAAACACGTGCCCACACGCGTGTGCACGTGAAAATTGGGCTTTCTTGCTGAAAAGCCCAATCAGGCAGAATTAAAAGGAGGAGAATGCGTTTGAACAGGGGTTGGACAGTTTTGGGTGCGAAAATACATTAGAGAGGCTGGAGAATTCAAGATTGATGCAAGGAGTGAAGAATTCCATGAGCTTTTGCCATTGAAGATCTGATTCCTTCATTTATCTGTAATGTCTGCAATCAAAACTATGATTTTTTTTATTGTTATGAGTAGCTAAACCCTCCAATGCTAGGGGGTGACCCTGATTTTGATCTGTAATGAATAAATTTATATTTTTGTAATGATAATGTGGTTTGTTCTATATTGATTTGTTCTCTTACTGTCTTATTTCTTTTTCTGTCGGACAAACGGAAATTGATTTTATGTGATACAATTAAGCCGGACCAGCTGTTGTTCATGATCTGTCTGAGAACATATTTTAGTAGATATTACCTAGGACTAGGAATACCCTTTAATAATCAGAATATTCTTGATATTGGAAAGCTTAATGTCAGCCATAATTTCTATGGACATAGTGATTAGGTTGAGGGATTAAAGAATTATTACTTGAGGACTTGAGAATAATAAACCTTAAGAACTGATAGTCAATTGGGCAAACCATTATTGCAAGATATAGTTATATTTGTTGCATGATCAAATCATTCACCATCCCTAGCATCCTACTCATCTCTGTTCATCGTTCTATTATCCTGTATATTTACTTTATTTGCAAAACCAACCTAAACTCCTTTTGAATTTTTTTTAATTGAAATACTGATAAAACTCTGTATCGTCACGCAGTCCTTGAGATTCAACATTCGGGGAATTTCCCTTTATTACTACAGAGGCAAAATAGTACACTTGCTATTTTACCGATCAAGTTTTTGGCGTTGTTGCCGGGGACTGCAGAAGATTATAGAGTTTTTAGATTTATTTCAATTAGAATTTTGTTGCTCTGCGACTAAAATTTTATTTCCTGCAAATTTTTATTTTTCTTTCCCATTCTGATAATTGTCTAATCTTTTTATGCGAGGCCTCAGCTGAATTTATCTTTGATGCAGAAATTGAATAGACTTTGCACGCAAGGCGCAGACAAGCTCATCAAGCTAAACTGGAATCCGAGAAAGAAGTGATTACAGTTCATTCTGGTTCAGACACCGAAAGTGAAGAAGAGACCATGGGCGAGGTACCACCACCGGAGAGACTTCTCGGAGATTATGGTGCTACAAACACGCCAGGGGGTAGACTAACTATTGTCAACCAACTGGTTAATGCGGCCAACTTTCAATTGCATCCGAGCACGATAAACCAGCTTG
This sequence comes from Vicia villosa, assembly GCF_029867415.1. Taxonomy (NCBI): domain Eukaryota; kingdom Viridiplantae; phylum Streptophyta; class Magnoliopsida; order Fabales; family Fabaceae; genus Vicia; species Vicia villosa. The sequence goes on along the minus strand of NC_081180.1, from coordinate 98,316,751 downwards.
AAAGAAAACCTTTCACCAGAAAGGTTAATGAAGATGCAAACAAGCACCTACAGAGGTTTCTGACCATGAGTACAACTTTAAAAATTGAAGGACATACAGAAGAGGCAAAGAAGCTGAGAATGTTTCCATTCACCTTGGCCGAAGAAGCAGAATAGTGGTTCTATTCTCTTCCAGCGGGCAGCATTACATCATTGGAAGAGATGGAAAAGGCTTTCTTGAATGAGTATTTTCCCGCATCTGTATTTATCAGGAAGAGGTATGACATCTTAAACTTCAAGCAGAAGGAGGGTGAGCCCTTAGGAAAGGCCTACAAAAGATTCAAAACAATTCTAGTAGCATGTCCCACTCATAATATGGACAAGACTGAACAGATGCAAGTATTTGTCAATGGGCTCAGAATGAAAACAAAGCAGTTGATTGATACAGCAGCTGGAGGCTCAACAAATTTCACAACAGCCTCCGGCATCATAAAAATCATTGAAGCAATAGCTGCAAATGAGCATTTGGAGCTGTATGACAGGTGTGCTAGCAAACCGGAAGGAATCATTGATCTTAAGCTGGAAACTTCAAAAATTCAGGTTGAAGATGCCATAGCTGCAGAAGTTAAAAAGAAACTGAAAGCTATGAACATAGGTACACAACAGGTGGCTCAAGTTCAACAAGCTCAACCTGTAAGTTGTGAAATTTGCCATGGTCCTCACCAAACTGTATGTTGTATTGCTACTCCAAAACAGATTGAAGAAATAAAATTCTTGAGGCAAAACAATCCATATTCTAACACCTATAATCCTGGGTGGAAGAATCATCCAAATTTCTCGGGGAAAGATCAACAACAACAAGGCCCTCAGAAGGCAGAGTGGGAAATAGCTATCGAGAGATTGGCTGGACAATGCTCTCAGTTTCAAGAAGAGACAATAAACAACCACAGGAACACCACAACCTCAATCAAAAATCTGGAAGTTCAAGTGGGTCAAATAGCACAGCACCTCACTCTACAGGCACAAGGTGCCTTTCCGAGCTTAACTGTGAAAAATCCGAAAGACCAAGCGAAGATTAATGCTGTTACAACAAGGAGTAAAAAAGTGTCAGAATCGAAAAAAGAGAAAGAAGAAATTGATGACCCCATGGTAATAGAGGTGGATTTGGAAATAAGAGAGAATCCGAAAGAGCCAGAAGTTGTGGTACCACCAGTTAAACCATTTGAAGAAAAAAATAAGAAAGATGCGGAATCGCTGATCAAACTACCTTTCCCTTCCAGAGTGACAGAGAAGGATTCAAAAGAGAAAGACTTTGAGAAGTTTACTGCTTTGTTCAAAAAGTTAGAGGTCAATCTACCCTTTTTCGAAGCACTTGAGCATATGCCCTTGTATAAGAAATTTATGAAGGAGGTAATGACAAAAAAGAGATCAGTGGAAGGAGAACAAAAGATTGCAACTGAGAAGTGTGGTATAGTCTCGTCAGTAAGGAAGATCCCAACCAAGAGGAAAGACCCTGGAGCTGTGGCGATACCATGCACTATCAAGAATAGAATGTTCAAAAAGGTACTCATCGATTCTGGTTCCAATGTGAGTTTAATGCCACTATCTATTTTCAAAAAGCTTGAATTGGGAGAGGTTAAGGAAAGTAAGAAAAAGTTAAGATTCGCTAATCACACCATCAAGAAATCATATGGGGTAGCTGAAGATGTACTAGTAGAGGTTGATAAGTTTGTATTCCCTGTTGACTTCCACATCATGGACATTCCGGAAGATGAAGAAACTCCTATCCTTCTTGGGAGACCCTTTTTGTTGACAGACCGCTGCAACTTTGACATTGAAAAAGGGACACTAACGCTTAAATCATTTGTTGAAGAAGTAACCTTGAAGATGTTAGGAGTTAAGAAACATAGGACAGGTGTAAATGATCAAACTTCTATGGATATGCAGGAAAGTGAGGAAAAAGACAAAAGGCCTGAACAACTCCAAGAAAAAGTTTCAAGCATAGCCTCTCGGGTGGAACCAACTTATGTAGCTGTCAAAAGTCCTAAGAAGGCTAAGGAAGTCAAGAAGAAGGTGGAAGAGAAAGAGCAAGGTGAGAAGAAGAACGTGGGAAGTGAATTGAAGAGAAAAGTTGTCCATGCTTTTCATCTTCATGAGTTTGTGGTTGCGGAAGTGACAAGCAACAAGGTTTGAAAAAGGAAATACCCTCCATAATAAAGGGTAATGGACCGTCGAGCCATGCGACGTTAAACGAAGCGCTTCGTGGGAGGAAACCCACGGTTTTAATAACTAATTTCTCTGTTTGTTTGTTTTATTTTCAGGAAATAAAAGAGGACGTCTCTAGTGAAAGCTCGGAAGTGATCATTAGAGTGCAATACCCTCAGTGAGTCACCTCCCTCGAGCTCGTTCTGAAACATTGAGGCCAATGTTTAGTTCAAGTTTGGAGGAGGCTCTTCTCTTTGCATTTTATATTTTTGTGTTGTTGGTATGATGTGAAATAATAAAGTGAATTCTTCCCAAATTTTGACCGAAATTTAAATTTTTGTTGAAGAAGTTTTGATCTTAAAGAGCGATCGGGAATAGTATATAGAGATGAAGGGAGGATTGTTTGAGGACAAAAAGTTCAGAATAATGTGACAAGAAGAGGTTTGTTTAAACACCCTTGGTTCCCTAAAAGAAATACGAGTCTAACGTGTAGATTTGCACCATAGGTGATTGATCCCCAAACGTCGTCCAAAAGGATAATATATAACTGCAAAGTTTGAAAATTTCATCGGTAATTAAAAGTAGTAAATGATGCTTGTTTGGTGCCAGAAAAAGAAAATAAAAAGCCTTGATTCGTCTCATGCATGTGATGATTATTATAAGAAATGGAGTGCCTTAATGTGATTGTCTGAATGAAAGAGGAGGAAAATCGGAAAGAGACTTAAGTGCAAAGCATAGTTGGAGAGGTGTCCGAAAGGGGAGCTTAAGGTTTAATGTTGTAGCAGGAACTCGTCGCGTCATGTGAATGCCGGACCAACTGTTTCTTGATCAATACAAACGGGTATCTCACGTATGAACACCAGTGTGCCTTGAAGGTCATTAACTCTTGTAATTGTCGCTTGAGGTCAAGAAATAAGCTTACGACAGACTACAGGCCAGATTTATGCTTCTATTTTTTTTAATGCCAGACAACACAATCATTAAACAAAGCACAAACACACCAATAGTGTTACCATTGGAGCAGACTCATAATGCAAGAGGTTATAATACAAATTCCTCTTCTTCAACAACACCATTCACTAGTAGTTTACCACCACACAATACTTTGAATGTGATCAGTTACTAATTAGTCAACCATTAAAAAATAAACTTACTTCCATAACATCACCAGCCTTAGCTACAACCTTTTTTATAAATATGCACATGTAGATATGAGATTGCACATGTGTCACAAGATATAAAAATACAAAGACGGATATCCCACCAAAGTTGAAAAACACAAGGATGTCATTTGTTGCACTAAAAATAAGTGAAGTCTAAATTGTGCAAACAAAAATCACATGTGACGAGTGAATTTAAATGTCTTCACATGGATTGTTCTAATTCTTACAAGACTAAGAAAATTATCTACCATTCAAAATGAATATGATTGTTGTTTTAAACACAACAATAAGCCAAAGACTTGGTCATGTACAATGATTCAATATTTGTCCACAATTAAGTTGTAGTCTTCTCCTAGAGGGTTTCATTTAAAACTTCATCCATGAAGCGCAAGATGATGGTACTTCTGATTTTATCCACCATCTCGATCTTCTTTACTTGTGTTAGGCGTGCAGACATCGATATTTTATCCTTCAATGCTTTAACATACTTTTCTTAAGTTAAGATTGCTTGTATCTTAACTTTCTACAACTCAAATTTGTTGTGTTCAGCAAACTTATTGATATCTCATTTAAAATTTATGATACTCACTTGTAAACTTAACTCTTTTGTCCTAAGGTGAACGACACTTCTTGTAAAATTAAAAGCTTTATCCACACAAAAACCTTCTCGTTGGAAAAATATAATGATAAAAATATCCACGCCAAGAATAACAATGTGTAGGACGAAGAACAATGAAAACTAAAATAAATGCCTCAAACAAAAATTAATCTACCATAATGTACGAAATTCCACCACAAGAAAGAGAAAGATAAAAGACGAGTACTCAAAGAACTTGTTAGTCTAACTCAACCATCTTGAGAGAGATAGTTGCTCTCGGATTCATTATTTTTCCAAAAGATGTTACAAGAGATTACAAATAATTTAATAGAAAATAGTCTTTCAAGTTTCTAAAATTAAACTATAATTTCAACCTAAATATTTTTTATTCTCTCCAACTTTTCATATACAAACCACACTAACCCAAAGTGTTAAGAAGTTTTTCTCAATTCTTCTAAGTACCCCTAAAGGTCATCTAAATCTCAAGAACTCCAAATAGCTTATATCATTTTCTCTCTAAGTTTCCTTTGGATATTTAAAAGATCCGTCAAATTCTAAGAATATAATCATAGAAAATTTTACCATTATCTGTCTAAGTTTCTCTTACTAGAATTATCATGTATTTCCTCTGTTTTCTTTTCTTCCTAACAAAAGTCATAGAGAACTGTGTTTATGATATCCTTATACTCTATGAACAAGATATCAGAATCAGATTCGCAAGTGAGCTCAAGTATCCACGAGCCAACCAAATCTTGATGAGTTAACCATTAATAGATGATTGAGACTAGTTGTTGACCATTGACCACTCAACAATATCCCTTGACCAAATCTTGATGAGTTAACCATAAAATTGTGATTATTGAATCTTCCCTCTCCTCCAAATCTCTCAAATTTGGAAGGGAGCAAAAATGAGTCTAGGAGAGATTTTGCTCCCCTCCCATTATAAAAAAATGAACCAAACACATATTTTTATAAATATCTCATTCCCTCCCCTCCATCTACTCTCAACTACACGGACCTTCAACAACACACCCATATTATTTAATATAATCAAATTAACAAATAATCAATTTTGAGTTTTCACAAAAATATGGAACATGTTTTTTTACAAAAATGACTTTTACTGTATTACATTTTTATTAAAATGTTTCCTTTAACTCTTGCAAGATAATAAAAAGAAATATCCCAACATAACAAGATATGAAGCAAAAGCCATGTAAGTAATACATAATAAAAGGTTTCAGAAATGTGATTTACCATTGCACTGATACAAGACTCTCACAGCAAACATGTACATTGAACCTTAGACTGTTGGCACTTTTCAATGAATTAACAAACTCACCACTATTTACGTTATACAGAAGAAATTGGGAAATGCATATGTTTATTAGAAGAGCAACACCATTTTCTGAAATAAACATGGGAAAAACAAAATAAGATGGCATGTTGAACTTGTCTAGAGGGATGGTCATGAGTTTAGTCCATGAATCAACAATTCCATACTCTTTTATCAACCACGCAACCCAATGAGTTTGGTTAGTCTCATAACACACCATGACAATTATTCAAAACATATAGAGTATGTCTATAAACTTTGCCACCATCGTCTTGAGGCACCAATATTTCCTTGTAAGTCTCCTTCTCAAGATCGAAGGAAATAATCACACTAACATCTCTCTTTACAACTATCCAGTTAAGAGTGCCACTCACAAATTTCCCTAGCAAACTAAAAGGTGTAATGGGTGTAAGGGGGGCATTTGGAATGGTTTTCCAAGAATCTTCACCAAAGATATATATTTTGGTCAGAGATTGAGTAGAATCATCTTTATTTTGTGCAGCTACTAGGGCCTTGTACTCGTCATTAACTTGATCGTATCCAAAGCCAATTTGCATGATTATCCATGTACTTGGGAAAATAAGTTTTAGAGATTTTTTGGATTTGAACATGATAGAAGGGTTGCACAGTCTAACAACATATTTATAGGTATGAAACAGACACAACAACCCATTGCGTGAACCAAAAATATCGCTTCACCAAGTTGTTGAAGGTCACGGGAGTTAATAGATTTTGGAATAATAGATTTAAAGGGTAATATAAGATTTTGTTGGAGTCACCCAAATGAGAAAAAAACAATCTTGATGAGTTAAACTTGGTTTAGTGGTTGAAATTTAAAGATGGCGCTTTACAAATTGCGAATTTGATATTAGGGTTTTCCATAATTTACAAATGCATTTGAATTGATGAAGGGATCTTACCAGAAGTTTCAGGAGGATCTCGATGATGGGTTCCTCAGGCCGTTGGGAACATGATTTATTGCAGTTGGGAGAAATAGGTTGAGTGGAAACTTTGTCGTTTTGATGCTGGTGGGGATACATCCTCAAGTTAACAGAAGGCGTGGATTCTTCATTCATATAAAACATTTACATCTCTGGCCAAATATAAAGGTGTGGAAAATCTCCTTGCTAACTTCCTTTCCAATATCGATTCTAATCCTAATACAAATCATTTAAATGAAACTAGGTAATAAACCCATGTGTTTGCACGAGATTAATTAGAATGTATTTAAATAAATTTTTTATCATAGGAAAATAAATTATTTTGGTTTACTTGATTTTTTTTTTTAATTTAATTGAAATACACTGACAGTGTAAAGATTTTTTACAGTGAATCACAACTATTGATAAGTATAAAAAATTTAACTTTTATTTTAACTTCTTTTAAAGTAATACAGTTGGATGTCCATGATGTAATGATGGTGTAAATTTTTTTACGCTGACAGTGTATATCAATTAAACTCTTTTTTTATATATAAATAGTTGTATATGTTTGAATATAATTATTTATAATAAAATGATAATTTTGATATGTATAATTACGAAAATGAATTTTATTATTTGTTAGAGAAATAAAAATAAAAATTATGGCTTGAGAAAAACGTGCATATTTTTTATGATTAAATTAGCTTTACATGTATATGATTAAGGATTTGCTTGCTGCTATAATAAAAGAAGAAAAAACTGTATTCGATATTAAAATAGTGAGGACAAATGATAACAAAAGTGGTCTAAGAGGCGGAAACAAAAATAATAATCTTAAAATGTATTTATTTTTAGTTTTTTTTTTTGGAAAAATTATAATGATTAGAACATTCTTTTTCATTGATATATGAAGAAAAAAAATCATTTAAAAAGATTTTTTTGAAATTTATAGTTCATTCAACCTCAAGAATTCTCCTAATGCTATGAGAATTTAAATTGATTTAGGCAACCATAAAATTAAAATTTAAAATATAAAATTATTTGATTATAGAAAATAATGTGTTAAAAAATACCTGATACTATATTATTAAAGTGTCTATTTTAATATGCAATTATAATGGTTAAAAATATATAGGAGAATTGTAAGAGACGAATGTATTTCTAAATAATCTATATTTATAATCTGTAATAGTATTAATCTTATGACCAATCATTTTTATTCAAAAAATGAGAAAATGGTTTAAGTATTAAATATTAAAATAAAATATAACTCAACTAAAAAATATTTAAAAATTGAGTCAATGGATTGATTATTATATATTATTAAAATAAAATATATTATATTATTTATAAAAAAAGTGTTTTCAATTAACAATCATATCAAATAAATAACTTTTAGTCTCTCTATTGGTACTAAATATATATGATTATTATTAGTGAATTTAATTTATGTTTAATAGCATAGTAGATACACTTAAGAATTTCAAAACTATAAATTTAAAAGTTAGTATAATTTTCCTTCTATAAATTTAATAATAATATAGGAATGTATAAAATATTCAAAAAACGGTTGCGAAATTTTTTTAATTAAATTTTTTAAATAATGTAATATTGAATCAATATTTTCAAAATAGTCATAGAGTAAAAGGTTTTTTTTAATACAATTTCATAATATATGAAACATGTTCAATAACATCAATTTAAAAAGTGAATAAAAATATCTCAAATAATTTAATAATATAAGCATGTTTACTATTATTAATTTATTATAGTATAATATAAATTATTAATATACTCCCTCCGTCCCAAATTATAAGAGAAAAAAACAAAATCATGCTTATTAAAAAAAGTAAAAACACAATCACTTAATTTATGATTTTTTTTTGAAATAAAGTGCTTTGGAAGATGTAAAAAAGTTCTAATTGGTTGTTGGTTATAGAAATGATGAGAGAGAATGTAAGTTAAATACAATCTGCATTTAATTTTACCTCGAAAGAAATAAAAAATGATTTTTTCTCTTATATTTTGGGACAAGAAAAATGCATTTTTTCTCTTATATTTTGGACGGAGGGAGTACATAATATCCTTCTTCTTTTGTCATCAATTCTTTACTTGTTGATGATCTAAATCTCCCATAACATCACTTAGATCTCCAATAGTCGATTTGAACAAAGAGTTGCATCTGAATAAAAAGTAGACAAATATTGTTTTAGCTTACACAATTTGAAGCTAAATAGTGTTAGTTCTGATATAATTTTTATTGACGTGATACATAGTTCATCCATATAAGTATTAAAGAAAGAAATAGGAAGAAATAGTTATCTTTAATCTATGTGTCTTTGGTTCTTTAAATATTGAGGGACTTGATATCAACATTTGTATGTATGATCTTCTCAATTAGATTTACTTCAATAATAAACTCAGTTACATCTGATCAACAAAAACATATAATATATTTTACATGAAAATATAATAATTGAATATGAGATATAATAATAAGATAAACTTACTTACAAACTTACCTTTAAAACACACTAATTTAAAAAACATTAGGAGAAAAACAAAAAAACAACTTATTTGTTGAAGTTGTATTATTAGCATACATGATAAAAAAAATCATATAAAATGGTGAGTTTGTGAAATATGTAGCAGACAATTCATATGAATATGAGATTAAGTGAGGTTATATATGTGTGGAGTAATGCAAAGAGACATGACATTTTATTAGTGTTTTATTATATTATCATTAATGTTATGACCTATCATTTTCTATTCATGATATGAGAAATTAAACTGAATATTTTGTGAGAATTAAAGTTATAAAATTTGAAACGAACAATTAAATGAATAGTTAAAGAAAAAAATAAAATGGTGAAAATCAAATAAGAGATAGAAGAGATATTTTTCTTTCAAACAATATTTTTTATCCTATTTTTTACTCGAGAGATATTTTTTTATGTGTATAGATGAATATAAACTTTATATTATACTATCTAAATTTAGCTATAAAAACTTTAATGTAAAAGTTTAATAAATTTATAAGCGTCTCTGTCATAATATTTTTTAATCTTAATTTTTCGTTTATATTCATTAACAAAAACAAACAACAAATGGTAGAATATTTTACATAAAAAGATGCTAAAAGTTTAACCTATATAAATAAAAGTTAAAAATAATAAGTAGACTAAATAGAAGGCTAAAGGCTAAATTACACTTTTGGTCCCCCTATTTTGGCCAATTCACGAAAGCAGTCCCCCTATTTAATTTTTTTAAAGTTTTGATCCCTCATGTCCATTTTTCGTCCAAAAAATGATGATTTTTCAGTTTTTTGTTTTCGTGAGATATTTTCTGAACGAGAGAGAACGTAGAGAGCGCTTTCTAGAAAATGAAAGAGATGAACGAACAAGCTGGGAGAAAAAGACGAAGATCAGAGAAGATGGTTAAAGGAAGAAAACATCGTCAATAATTAATATTTCTTATTCCAAGTCAATAAAAGTATGCTACGTATCTAAAAAAATAGTACACAACAGTGTTTTCTGAATGAAAAATGGACATGGGGGACCAAATCTGTTTAAAAAATAAATAGAGGGACTGGTTTCATGAGTTGACCAAAATAGGGGGGCCAAAACTGTAATTTAGCCAATTATAAATGTGAGAAGTTACAAAAATGTAGGAAGTTTGAAACGGGCAATTTAAGGAAAAGTTAAGGAAGAAAATTAAAAAAAAAAAAAAGAATGTCAATTAAGAAATATAGGGGATTTTTAATTATCATATTTTTTTATCCTATTATTTACTTGAGAGATATTTTTTGATGGGATATAGATAAATATAAATTTTATATGATAATATCAAAATTTAGCTATGAAAATTATATTATAAAAATTTCATAAATTTATAAAAGTCTTTGTCATAATATATTTAAATCTTAATTTTTCGCTTCTTTATTGACAAAAGCAAAAACATGTGGTAGAATATTTTACATTAGAATGTACTAAAAAAAGACCTCTATAAATAAAAGTTAAAAAAATAATTAGAAGAAATGATGTTAGAAATATGAGAATTAAAGGGATAAGATAAAATTTTAAAATATTGTCAATAATTGGAGACAGTGAGAATTTTTTTGTGACATAAATGTGTTAATTTAAAGTGATAAAATCAAATTTAATTTTTTATTTAAATAATTTCGTATAGTTTAAACCTTATTATTATAATTATTATTATTGTAATATCCTATTTTTCTATCATAAGAATAAATAGAGAAATACTATTTAGTTGTAATGGAACTAAATGGCAGAATGGTAATTGACGTTCAGTTGAAGGGCATCTTAGTCTCTGTACCCTTTAATTAGACATAAGGGATTGTTTGGATAAGACAATTTCTCATAATTGTGAAATAAAACAGATTTTTGGTAGAGAGGGAGAGAAAGAAACATGGAAGAGAGGAAGTGAAGAAGAAGACAACACCATTCACATCCATTTCATGCACCACTGGTCAAGCTATTCTCAATCATCTCCTTCAGATTTTCGTAGCCACTTCATCTTCATCTCTAAGGTGAGTCCATTAGATAGAAAATGGGGTTTTAATTCCATTTGGGGATTTTTTTTTTGGGGTTTAGGGATTTGAGAAAGAATGCATGAAATCTTTGCTAATAACATGTTGTGGTGTTAGATTATGCTTGCCCATGCTGTGTTTTGGTCGTATACATCCTTATTTCGTGCATGCAGGTGGATTCAAGGGGTTAAGGTACCCCATAGCAGAACTGGTGAGTTCTGCGTTTTTCTGTATCTGTGATGGTCCGCTAAGCGGGCTAAGGTCGCTTAGCGGATACTGTTTGTTTTTCCAGAAAATCGCGAGTCCGCTAAGCGGACATAAGGCCGCTAAGCGGAAGAACATTTGAGCTTCGCCACTGGAAAGCCCGCTAGCAGTCCGCTAAGCGGGTGATGCTGTGCAGAATTTTATCTTTTCTTTCCCCTGAGTGCAGTTTGGCTCCGTGTTCGGAACCGAGCTCCTCCCCGACTAATAATATGCTTCTGTATGTTATATGGGCGGTGTTTTATGACACGTATTATCGTCCTTCCGTTCATTTACATATGTTGCGTGTTATGCATAATGCTAAGTATGATTATTTACCAACTCTTTGTCTATCCTTGTAATTGATATTGAATGTTATGATGAGACAAGGTATGAAATGTGTTGATGTCCAATGTTTCGGTTAAACATTCGGATTGGATTGGATTGTCTTATATGAGTTTACGCTTGTTATGCGTGTGTATGCTTGAATCGAAGCGGGCCAGGGGCTAGGTTGGGAACATGACTCCGACTTTATGGTTAATGGAGTGTCCCGGACTTTGTGGTTCATGATATAGCTCGATCTTGTGATCATTGGGGCTCACACCTGAGCTACCGTTGCAGTGTGCTTGTGAGGGTCGCGTGGCATTTTACTCACTTGGCGTTAACACACTTGCGTGCTCGGTATGGTGGGGTTATGTGACCATGTAGGCTAATACATAATCGGTAACTCACCTCTAGTGAAGTCAAGTATACTAAGCACTAGGCTTTCGTCCGATGGGCTCATGCGTCAAGATGACAATTCGGTACTTGGTGTGAACACACGTGCGTAAAGGTAGTTGTCGGGACAATGGCACCATTTCGGCTAATGTCATCTCGCGAACAAATAGGCTTGTGCGAACCCGCTTAACTACTCTTGCAGTGTGCTTGTACGAGTCTCTTGGCAATAGGCATGGGTGTAACTCATCGAGGGTGTGTATTTTATAACCTAGTCGAGGCATTAACGCGCTTCTGGATTCCCCGTACACGGGTATGGGTTTGCATACTTGTTTGTTATACAATTGTGTATTTGTGACACGATGAGTTCAATGGTGGACAAGTCCCTTGTTTGCTCCGTATTTGTAACGGATGTGAGGATAACCCTGAATCCATGGTGGATTCGTTTGTTATGCATGTACCCTTTAGATCCGAGTGAACTAATAGGATAGGCGGACTCACTGAGATTTAGTAATCTCATCCCATTCCAATTCTATCTTTTTCAGGTGGTTCGAGACAAGATCGTGGCAAAGGCAAGGCGGACTACTCCTTTGACATTATTGCTAGATGTTATCTTTTGTTCATATTTCATGCTTTTATAGTACCTTGCTGGATATTGTACTATTTTAGATGTATTGTCTTTTTGGCCATGATACATTCGGCTTTTGTACCTTGTACTTATGATGTACTATTATCTTTCCGCTGCGACGTTATGTACTTGTTGTCTTTATGAAACCATAATTACTACTTTATGCATATTATTCTAGACATATATGTGTGGGGTGTTACAATTATTATTATTATTATTATTATTATTATTATTATTATTATGTTATAGCATTGGCTTAATATTATTATTATAAAAATAATTATTATAATGTCAATTTAATAAATAATATAATTAAAGTTATTTAATATATATATATATATATATATATATATATATATATATTTATGATATATTTGTTTGACAATTTTTTAAAGCAAAATATATTTGATTTTTATATTTAAAATAAATATAGATTTTTTATTTTGGTTTAGATTGAGAAGCAATTGTGAGATTCTCACATCATCATAATTTATTTGATATTTATATTTAAAATAAATACACATTTATTATTATTATTATTATTTTACTATTATTATTAGCTAGATATTATATTATCATCATTAATAGTGGTGGTTTAATATTATTATATTATTATTATAATTTAAGAATTAAAGAATTTTTGTATAAAATAAAGAAAATTAGGATATTAATTAAGACATGATAGTGTTAATTGAATATATTATTATTATTATTATTATTTATAATTAGGATGGTCGGTTATTATATTATTATATTGTTATTATTATTATTATTATTATTATTATTACTATTTTACTATTATTATTAGTTAGATATTATTTTATTATTATTAATAGTGATGATTTAATATTAATGTATTATTATTATTAATAGTGATGATTTAATAATATTATATTATTATTATTATTATTATTATTTATTTTAATATTATTATTAATTGTGGTATTGAATTGGAGTTGGTGTGAAGAATTAAAATAAGAGTGATAAAAATTCTAAATTTTAATATGATGCCACATAAGCATTAGTATTCTAATATGATGCCAGAATTAGGGTTAGGATTGTGTCCAAAGTTGCCGTCATGACAATCTTGAATTTATATTAAGTAGATAATAATAATAATTATTACTATTTTATTATTATTATTAGTTAGATATTATTTTATTATTATTAATAGTGATGGTTTAATATATAGTCATTATTCAATATTATTATATTATTATTATTATTATTATTATTATTATTTATTTTAATATTATTATTAATTGTGGTATTGAATTGGAGTTAGTGTGAAGAATTAAAATAGGAGTGATAAAAATTTTAAATTTTAATATGATGCCACATAAGCATTAGTATTCTAATATAATGCCACGTAAGAATTAGGGTTAGAGTTGTGTTCAAAGTTGCCGTCATAACAACCTTAGATTTATATTAAGTAGATTGATTTGTTTTGAAAAAACCAAATCAAGTCAATTAAACTATTTATTGATTTAATCGGATATGTAGTTATCCCATTCAAAATCAATAAATATTTTTATGCTGTAAATCAATCACAATTGTATTCAATTAAAAAAATTAATATGACATAACAAGTGTAAAGATTTTGATTAGTTGTATGTGTAAAATTAAATTATCAGTGCACTACCTTTAAATTATATTACTATTATTTATTTCTCCTTTTATTTTAATATACTATTTTAATAATATAATGAAAATAGAAAAATTATACTACTAGTACTTGTTGTCCATTGAGTTGGATGCGTCTATTTTTTTTTTTTTTTGTGTCTCATCTTTTTAACTAGTATGATACACGAGCTTTCACACTCTGATAATAGTATGATGCACATTGTTTCTAAAATAAAATTAAAATAACATAAAATAAAATAAAGATAAAATTGTTTAACCAAATGAGTATATTATTTTTAAAAGAGATAGTAAATGGATGTTTATAATTTTTTTATATAAAAATATTTAAATTAATATTATATTTTTTTAAATATAAATATTATTTTTATTTTACTATTATTTATAAAAAATGTTTGAAACAATAGTAACTTGTTTTCGTTTATAAAAATAACACAATTTAAAGATATTTGGATCATTTGTCCCGTTTTATATTAATGAATTAAAAAAAAGATCGATAATATAAATGTTTATTATAATGGTCGATAATATTTCAAAACCTGAATATTTATTGTTATTTTTTATGGGAAATGCTAACGAGTGTCCCAGAAGTACTAGTTAAAAGTTTAAAAAGGTATGTTATGTTATTAATACTTGTATTCAATTCATTAAAAATAAAAATAATTGACTTCGTTTAAATAACAAAATATATATTTTATTGGAAATATTTGTATTCAATGATTTAAAAATTGAAATAATTTACACACTCAGAATCCACACAAAGGACCTGACACGCTCAGGCACCTTTAGATTCCAGATTTTACTCCACTATTTGCAATCAACACCATCACCACTATGCTCCAGGTCCCTATACATCTGGTTGATAGAGAAGTTTCCTTCTTCATCGGCAGCAATCACAAGCTCATCGTCTTCTTTATCAGTTTCTGGAGGAAGTACAACAGCAATCTTCATCTGCACGCTAACTTTGAGCCAACTGAGTAAATCCCAATTCCACCCTCCTGAATCAGTTAATAAATCTTTAACTGTAATATTAACCAATTCCAAAGGAATGTTAACATTTAATTCAGCTAAAATCAAGCCTTTTTCAATGTAGTCATTGCCTCCAAGGGTTAATAGTTGTGCCATTTCCAATCCTCCAAATACTTATATCCCTATGGTGAATAGAGTTTTTGACAATATCCTTCCACAAATGAGAGTCTGAGTGCTTAGCATGCAAGGTCTCACAGCTCTTGGCCACCTAATACTTACTACGCAGGATATTGCACCACAAGTCACCATCCCCATTAAGGATTTTGCAACCTAACTTCATAATACAAGTATTGTTCATGGTGGTAAGATCTCTCAAACCTATCCCCCCACTGCATTTGGCTTTGGTGATATTATCCCAACTAAGAGCATGGTATTTCCTTTTAGAATCAGTGTCTCCCCAAATAAAATCTCTTTGGTGTTTTTCAATTTCCCGCATACAAGCTTTAGGGAGGGAGTTAGTCATCATAGGATAAACCAGAATGGCTTCAATAACACTTCTAGGTAAGGTCACACGACCGGCGAAGGAAAGGTTTCTCGCTTTCCAACGGAAAGCTTACTCGCCACTTGATCAATACCATACTGAAAATCTTGTTTTTTATTAGCTTTTCCTTTGATGGGAATACCTAAGTATTTTCCAAACTTATGAGTTTCGCGAAAGCCATAAAGTTGCACCAGCTTGCGCCTCATGCTGCGAGAAACATTATCGGAGAAAAGGATGTTGGACTTCTCATTACAAATTTCCTATCCCTACATACAACATAACTGATCAAGGGTGTCTTTCACACACTTCAACTGAGCTTCATTAGCTTCACCTAAAATAAGCAAGTCATCCGCGAACATAAAATGGGAAATGCTAGTATCATTTCTACCATTATGAAATGGATTCCATTGCTTCATATGAATAGCATAATCAATTAAATGAGTCAACTTATCCATACAAAGAAGAAAGAGATAGGGAGAGATAGGATCTCCCTTCCTGATTCCTCTTTGCGGATGAAAGAAATCATTCTTACTCCCATTCCAGCTGACATTAGTCTCTACACTCGTAACACCATGCATGATAACATTAACAATATCCTTTGGCAGCTCAATCTCCTCTAGAATTCTCCAGATGAACTCCCAATTCAGCTTATCATATGCTTTCAAAAGATCTATTTTGATAGAAAAATAACATTTCCTACCTTTCTTCTTCTGCATGGAGTGCATGATTTCCTTGGCTAAAATGATATTCTCGTGAATGGATCTGCCTGAAACAAATCCTGTTTGAAGGGGAGACACAAGATGAGACATAAGGGGTTTGAGTCTTGCAACCACCACCTTACTAATAACTTTGTAGCTCGTGTTGCACAAGGAAATGGGGCAGAATTGGGCCACTGTACTAGGTTGCGCGACTTTAGGAATGAGGCAAATGTATGTTTTGTTAAAGTCATACATAACACTTCGGTTCTTCCACACATCTCGAACAAACTGTATCAAATATGTTCCTACAATCTTCCAAGATTTGTGATAAAAACCAGGAGGAAAACCATCCGGCCCAGGAGCTTTCCAAGGCTTCATGGAGAAAAGGGCTCGCTTAACTTCTGTTCCACTAATATCTTCCCCAAGAGGCTTCAAATTGTCGGTAGTTAACTTGGGAAAGCTCATATGCGATTGGCTCCAGCTGCACCAGCCTTGCGCGCACGAGAAAAGCCTTTTAAAGAACATAGTCACATGTAGCTTAAGATTATCATGATCATTGATCCAATTGTTATTATCATCTTTGAGCATCACAATTTTGTTCCTCCTACGTCTTGCTAAGGTTTTCAGGTGATAATATTTAGTGTTCCAATCACCATCCACCAGCCATATGGTTATGGAGCGTTCAAACCACACCATCTCCTCCTTACTCAAAATATCACTTAATTCCTTTTGTAACTGTTTCTCAAGAATATTCATACCTCCATAATTATCCTTGACCTGAAGCTTGTGTTGAACTCCCTCTAATCTTCTCATGATTCTCTTCTTCATTCTCTTGATTTGGTCGAAAGATTCAAATTTCCAATTATCAATACCATTAACCACATTACTAAGATTACAGATAAATGGTTGATCATCTTTCCACACTTCTTGCAGCATATTATGGTATGTCTCATGCATGAGCCAAGCTCTTTCAAACTTAAAAAATTGTTTTTGGTAAAAACGTTGGCTATCATCAAGATTAATGAGAATGGGGATATGGTCTGAAAAGTCTACACGCACTAAAACTTGGACGGATGCATCTGGAAATTGAATTTTCCAATCATCATTATTAAGGGCTCTATCGAGCTTCTCATATATTCTCTGACCTCCATGGAAAACAGGACCTCTCCACGTGAACCTAGGCCCACGAGTCTCCATATTGTTCAATTTACAACTGTCCATTATATCTTTCATCTTTTGGCATATTTGAATGGAAGCTGGAAAACCTCCTTTCTTATCATTAACAAAGTCAATATCATTAAAGCCACCAGCAACCATCCAACTCCCATTCAAATCTCGAGCTATATTCTTCATCTCATCCCACAACAACTTCTTACTATTATCATTATGACTTGCATAGACGGTCGTAAACCACGACTCCTCCCTATGCTCCATACAAACTTTGGTGTGGATAAATGATGATTTTTCGTACGTACTTAGATACTGATATCACTAGATTTCCAAGTTATAACAATACCACCAGCAAACCCCATATTATCTGAATATTCCATCATATCAAATCCCTGCTTCATTAGAACCTTCTTAATCTTTAGAGGATCACACCTTGTCTCAAAGATTACTAACACACTAGGATTATTACTATCCAAATATTGCTTGCAATATCTATAAAACGCCTTACTAGTGGCCCCTCTACAATTCCAACACATTATTTTTAAGTTTGTACACATCATAACGATAAATATGAGTGAACCAGTTCCAGACGCAATCCAACTCAACACGGAGTCTCCTTCATAACATCAACATCGTCTTCAAATCCTGCTACCTCAGCAGAACTATTCTCGCTCCCATCCATCTTGAGACACTCCGAAGTATGAGGGTTCTCAATAGGGCAAGAGAAAATTCTACGTATACTATTTATATCGGGTGGCTCATCGATAACAATAGTATCTCCCTCATTTGCACGGGTCTTATAATCATTGCATGTGTAACACCTGTAACCTTATTCCTACACATTAATCCTCTCAATTCCTCCAATAATTCATTTTTCTCTCTCCTCTATAAATTAAAAGTTCTATACTGAGCAACCTCTTCAGTTTCTCCCGCCATAAACTTCTCTAGGGTATACTCCACACCAGATCTGCTGATACCTCCAACTTTCTCCTTCAATTGAATACCTCCCCGTGTTTCTAGGGTTGATCTCTTGTTTTTGCGTTCAGTTTATGTTTCCTGGTACCACTTCTTTGACTTCGTGAAGCAGTAATATTATTCTCGGCCTCACCATTAACTCCCAACGATGTTAAAGAATCTATGATATCTTCCTTATCAACTTTCCTCGCTGCTGCCACCTAATCATTTACGCTAATGCCAACTTTTATGTCATTTAAGGCTCCTTCTATTGTATGATTACTAGGGATCACCTTATCAGCATTATTATTTTCAAAATTAATATGATTCACATTATTATTATTACAATCATCTATATCACCTTGATTCTCATTTCCTAAAATAAGAAAATGAGATCCTCCTGCAATTACTTTCTCATTAACGTTCCCGGAATTATGTTCCTCTGACCATATACCGTCTTCCTAACCCTCTTTTTCTTCTGAACTATTTTCCAAGGACCCTCTTCCACCTTTCCTACCATTACCGCCACTCCCCACATAATTCATGCTTCTCCCCCAGTATTGCTGCTTTCTCCCACAGCGTGCTTCTCTCTGATGATTGTTGGACAGTTCTCCTTGTAATTTCCATAACGTTCACACACTAGGCAAAGCAAGGGTAATCCCTCGTACTCTATCTTATAAATGCTCCCTTGAATTCTCAGCATTGCAAGAAGAGGCTTTGCCAGATTAATAGTAACACAGATCCGAACATATTTGCCTCTTTCTTGCTTGATAGTTCTTTTATCCACCTTTACTGTATGACCAATACGATAACCAAAAACAAAGAGTGCCCTCGTATCATAATATTCAACCGGGAGACTCGAAATTCTAACCCACACTGCCACTTCATTAATAGTATCAATCTCCGGTTGGAAGTTTGGCCTCTAGTCTTTCACTGTTAGGTAATGATCGTAGATAAACCACGGACTGTTCGCCATTGCCGCTTTCTTATCATTTTCATGTGAGAATACCAGCAAATAGTAATCATTGCTAAGATCAATTATACCAATAATGCCTTTATGAACCAACATTTGATTCAACCTATTTTCCAGCGCCTTGTATCCAATTCTTTTTCCCAACAATTTGACTATAACACCTCTCTTCCAAGGTCTTTGAATACGCTTCTCTTCCTTCTCCGAAAAGATGAAGTTAGGACACTCATAACCACCTATCAGTTCTTCCTCTACTCTGATTTCCCCCCACTCAGCCTCTGACTCTCCTACACCAACCTGACTGCTTTCGCTTTCCTCATCCATTGCTTCTCCCTTCCTCCCAACCATGGCGTCTCTGAATGAGACACCTTTCTCAATCAAGCCACCCTTCCCTTCCTTTACATTCTTGCTACTCTCTTCTGAAGGTCAACTTCAGCCTTGCTTTTTTCCGTGTTACTCGGAGTTGAATTCCCTAGCGTCGTAGCAGAGGGGCCAATAAACCCTAGCAGAGGGTTTTCCATCACCACCGTATTTTGTGTAATTTTTGAATCCACAAGTGTCCATGTACTCTATAATTGAATGGACTGTAAATGACTTAATAACATGTCAATAATAGATATTAGTTATTGTCACTTTATTGAAAAGAAGTAAATCATTAATAATAATAGTGATAATTCATTGATATTGATTCTTTAAAACATACTCCTATACTATTAAGTATAATAGTAAATCTTTCATGAATAATTTATGGTAATCAATTTTGAGCAACATTTCAATTAAAATTTCATCTATATTTTTTAAAATTAATTTTAAACTTTCAATTTCAAATTATTGAATTATTTTTATCCTAAAAAAAATCATAATAAACACAAACGTAAAAAAAATAAAAAAATAAAACAAAGACCTATACTTATTTATGCAGGTTTTTATCTACCCGTTATGGGTATTTTTATTGGTACCCACGGGAGATGAACTAAATTGTCATCCTTAATTAGCGGGATAAAATATAATATTATAAAAATAAATATAAAAATATAAGACTACTGTTATGAATATTTATATTAGTGAATGCCCATCATTCTTCTTGTTTTTCATCTTCCTATTTCCTATTTAATAGATGTGATTTTTCATCTCCCTTTGATCCTATAAATAAAGACCCACATTGCAATGTAAATGGTACTTGAAAGAATATGATAATACAATATTACTTTCTCTCTTCTCCTTCTCTCATTCATCTCTATATTGTTTTAGTTAATTTCATAACACGTTATCAGCACCAAGCTTTTAGGTATATTTTTCTTTGTTTGTTTTAGTTTCATAAAATATATTAGTTATTCAACAACCTATTATATCTTATTCAATTAGGATAATATTAATTGTAATTTCGATGCATGCTTATAAAAGATTGTCATTCTAGAAGAATGACACATAATTTTAACGCACCCCTGAAGGATGATTATAATTTTTAGATCATTGTTGGTAACAAATCAGTTATATAGTTTTTGAAAAATTTATAAAGCAAATTATCCCCGAAGGATAACAACATATCATTGTATAGTTCTTGAAGAACTCATAATACTCTATTTACTATTTTTCGTTTAAGATTGAGTAGGAAATTTTTGTTTCTCATAGAAAAAAAAGTTGAGAATTCTTTTTTTGGTTTAAGTCAGCATTACTTGAAAACTATATACATGTTGCAACCTATTAAATAATATATCAATAGTCTAAAGTTGCATATATTTTAAAGTTGTTATAATAGTGCTTAAATTTCTCATATAAATCTTGATTATACTATTCTTTTCTTCTTACAAGTATAGTGTATGGATGACATTTGTTAGTCCATCTTAAAGACACGAGAAAGTAAGTTCATATTTTGATAGAGCCGAGATTCTCATATTTTGATAAAGCAGAGATTCGAATGAATTTTAATCTCTTATATTTTCTTTTTGTGTGTTCTCTTTATGTCTTGCCAAATATTTTTGTCATAGATAAATCACATGAATTATATTGAAGGTATTGAATATCTTTGTATTACACAAATGAATTTAGACCTAAAATGTATAATAAAAAAGCTAGCAGCTTTTCTCTCAGGCTTGTTCTATACTTATATTAGTACAATTGAAGCACATGTTATTGTAAACCAGGAGTTTACAAATTACACTTAAATGTGTCGTTGGTAAAACCGGTTGGGTCATCTCACATATAATATGATGCGAATAATTAATATTAAAGAACCCGAAGTTTCTTCAATCCGGTAAATTTTGTCTGTTTCTAATGGAAATTAAAAATCAGAAAAATTAATTTTTTTCATGACATTAATTGTTGCATCGACCAAAATATCATACAAAATATTTATTGTCTACTCACAACTATAAGTTTGTCAAATTGTTTTCTCAGACAACGATCTCATTTTCTGAATTTTATTTCTTTTCAGAACTTTCTTGATAAGTATCACATATATTATTAAAAATTAATATTGAACATCTAGTAAGATATGTTCATATGAAAAAAAAAGGACTTGAAGATCCATTCTTTAGACGTCTAAAGTTAGTTATATGTTTGATACTTATGAGATTATAACTTCTAAATTATGCTTTGGAAATATGCAATCAAGTACATTAAAATATTTATTCGCATCAAGCAAACAAGATACTATATCTTAGTCCTCCCTAATTTATTCTAGTACTTCTCATCTAAGTGAATCTTTGGATGTGTTGTGTATATTCCAATTGCTCCAATATAATACAATAAGATGAATCATGAAAGAATATTGAAAAAATATAATTGATATGAATCCCAATTTTGAGGATACAATTGGAGCAAATAATAAAATACTTGATTACGGCCCAGTAGGCTGATTATCACTTAATAAATTAATTTTTTCAATATTAGGGGGAGGGAATTAGCAGTTGAAATCATGAACAAGAAGTTTAATGAACAATTTTATATCTTGATCCTAGTACAAACCAATATGAACCAGAAGTTTGAAATATTATTCATTTGCAAATTTTATACAACCAATTATAGATGCTAATACTACAATTGAAGTGGATTCTCCTATTGGACAATCTAATATTGCAAATGAATTAAAACTATGCATGAAGCATAGTAGGAAAGTTGGTTCCAATGTTAAAAGTCCTCTACCAAAAAAAGAAACTAAAGTTAAAGATGACCCAAGTGAGGATATGAAAATTCTAAGAGCACTTTGAACTAATTTAATTTTCAGTTGTAGAAAAACAAATCAAGTACTTGAAGTATGAAATAAAAATATCTCGATAAATTATGTTATGGATGAAATAGAATGAAACTGAAATTGAGATAACCAAATAAAGTCAATATTGACAAAGTTTTTGTATACAATATATCGCTAAAAGTGATCAATGATAATGAGGGTCATGATTCAAACTCTATTAAAGATTGTAGACTAAGTGAGAATTGGCCAAAATGAATATATTCAATTGAAGAAGAATTAAACTCACTTTATAAGTGACTCAATTTTGGACTTGTAGTCCGAATACCTCAAGGTGTGAAACCAATTAGATGTAAATGAGTTCTTGTGAAATAACAAAATAAGAATGATATAAAGCTTGATTTATTGCTCAATGATTTTCATGAAGACCTAAGATTGATTTTGATAAAAACATATTCACCTGTAGTGGATTCAATCGATTTTGGATATTTAATTAGCCTTGTAGCACATGAAGGACTTAATTTGAACATGATGAATGTTATGACATATTATTTATATGGTTCACTTAATAGTGACATTTACATGAAACTTCATGAAAGGTTCAATGTACTAGAGACACATAATTTTGGATCTCGAGAAAACAAATCCATCAAATTGAACAAGTGCTGAAGCGGTAAAGCGGCAAGCAACAAAAGTTTTGGAAGTATTTATCCGAGAATTTATCGTGTCCACAGAGATTAGTGATATTGAACTGCCATTCAACAATGTCCGTAGTTATAAGTTTGGATTGAATTGGTAAAAAGTAAATGTGGGAATTAAACATATGAACAAGAAAGAATACATTCTTTAGAGAGGAGAAACTATCAAGCATGAATTTACGCTACTCAAAACAAACTTAAACATATTGATAAGTCGCACTCAACATATAATACTCATCAAAATATCACATATCGCTCACAATAGTGCCCATCTCTGCAACACTGAGTTGAGAGAAAAACCGTATTACTCTTGTCGACGATCTCTCAACCGACTCAAACAATACAGAAGCATTAAGCTTCGATATCCACATGATTATTAGCTCTAAATCTATCTATAGAATCTAGAAACTAATAGATTTCCTTCCCTAATCAAGATTTGTGAGGTCTAACTCTACAACAACACAAATCCAAACATAAATGCAAAAAGATCAAGGAAAGCACAAAATTGATTTGTAAAGCATGTATTATACAACCATGATATATATATATATATATATATATATATATATATATATATATATATATATATATATATATATATATATATATATATATATGGAGCATATCAAGTGAGAGCATTTTTAAATGAGAGATGAGAGGAAGAAATATCAACCGTTGGATTTATCAAGAGAGAGAATGTTAATACATTAATGAGGCTATTAATTTCTCTCTCTTGATAAATCCAACGGTTGATATTTCTTCCTCTCATCTCTCATTTAAAAATGCTCTCACTTGATATGCTCCCTATATATATATATATATATATATATATATATATATATATATATATATATATATATATATATATATATATATATATATATATATATATATAGGGCATATCATATGAGAATGACATATTTATATGAGAATGTGAGAATGAATCTGAACCATTGGATTTTAAAATAAATGGTGGAGATTATGGGTGAATCTTTTTTTTCTCTCTCCTACTTCATTTATTTCAAGATGCAGGAGAGAGAAAAATAAGATTCACCCATAATCTCCACAATTTATTTTAAAATCCAATGGTTCAGATTCATTTTCACATTCTCATATGATATGCCCTATATATATATATATATATATATATATATATATATATATATATATATATATATATATGTTCAAAGTAAATATACAAACATACCCAAAAAATAGAGTATACAAAGAGAAGAGAAGAAGAGGAACCAAATATTTCTTGGTTTGTCAAGACCAATCGATGAAAAATTCGACCTCCGATCATCAAGATGCAACCCCATTTGATGTTTCAAAGCCTCCCTCTACCAAAAAATGAAGGTTGATGGAGTTGGGAACAAATAACCCAAAATCATAACCTAAAAAAATGTGTTTTTGGCCCTTAAAACCTATTTTTTTCCTGCCAGATTCGCCGGGCGAGCCAATCAGACGAATTACACCAGTAGCAACATCAATGTTTTGGCCATAACTTGAGAACCGTAACTCCGATTTGCGCCCGGTTTGAAGCGTTGGAAAGCTTATTCAATTTCCTATCTAAATATGACAAAACATCAACCAAATTGATATTTTTTATTCTTTGATTGTGAGCCTTATTCGTTGATGAGTTGGTTCTGTTGTTCAAAATCCCGCGTTTGAAGCCGTATCTTCGATACTTTATTGCTCATGCTCCAAATACGCATCAATACCTACGAAATGAATAGAAAACTATCAAAAGGTACACAAATGAATCAAAACACGAGTATATACAAACCAAATGTATTTACACACTAAACAGGGGATTATTCAACGAAATTTACACAAAAACACGATAAGTGCCACAAAACTATATATACAAAAGCACTACAAATTGGCACTTATTAACAAGTTTCTCTATGAGTTGAAACAATCTGGACGCATGTGGTATAATCACCTCAATGAATATTTACTAAAGGATGGATATACAAATAACTCAATTTGTCCTTGTATTTTCATAAAATGACGTGGACAAGTATTTGCAATAATAAATGTCTATGTGGATGGCATAAATATTATTGGAACTCCTAAAGAGATTCCAAAATCTATAAATTTCTTAAATAGAGAGTTTAAGATGAAGGACCTAGAAAAGACAAAATATGTCTAGACTTGTAAATTGAGCATTTGGATAAAGGAATATTTGTACATCAAAAAGGCTATATAGAAAAGTGTTGAAATGCTTCTATATGGATAAATGTCACATGTTGCCTACTTCAATATGATTGTTAGCTCATTAGATGTGGAGAAATATCTTTTCAGGAATCAAGAAAAGGATGAAAAATTATTTGATCTTGAAGTACCATAACTTAGTGGAATTGGAGCACTAATGTACCTTGCTAATTATACATTTCTTGATATATCATTTGCGGTTAATCTATTAGCACGATACAATTATTCACCAACTCGGAGACATTGGAACAAAGTCAAACATATACTTCGCTATCTTAGAGATACAAGTTACTTGTCATATCCTCACAATGGTAGATTAGAGACAGGTTATTTATTTACATGTGATGGTACAACCATTTCATGGAGATCTATAAAACAAATCATGGCAACAACTCCGTAAAATCCTGCATAACTATTAGCACTACATGAAGTCACTTTGAAGAGACATTTTAAGTAACTACTACAAAGAATATCGTCTCACATATAAATGTATGCATGAGGGGGAGAAATAAATATTTTCTGTAGTCTTTTTCTCTTCACCATGGTTTTGTCCCATTGGGTTTTCCTGGTAAGGTTTTTAACGAGGCAGTTCACATTTAAAGGATATTGTACTCTTTTTTATTCACTAGATTTTTTTCCTACTAGGTTTTTTCTAGTAAGGTTTTAATGAGGCATATCCTCAATGGACATCCAAGGGGGGGGGGTGTTATGAATACTTATATTAGTGGATGTCCATCATTCTTCTTGTTTTTCATCTTCCTATTCCCTACTTAATAGATGTGATTTTCCATCTCC
Organism: Vicia villosa; assembly: GCF_029867415.1. NCBI lineage: Eukaryota > Viridiplantae > Streptophyta > Magnoliopsida > Fabales > Fabaceae > Vicia > Vicia villosa. Next base: position 98,290,571 of record NC_081180.1, on the reverse strand, counting down.
CTTGGGTCCTATAAATAAATACCCACATTGCAATGTAAATGGTACTTGAAAGAATATGATAATACAATATTACTTTCTCTCTTCTCTTTCCCTCATTCATCTCTATATTGTTTTAGTTAATTTCATAACAATTACAAAATTATTTTCTATTTTTACGCCAACATTATTAAATTTATGCACACATCATAAGTCATTAAGGATGGATCTTAAACAATCAATCATGTAGAGGTAAATGGGCACTGAAAGTATGAGAAAATGGTTGAGTATTGAAAATGATTTTACAAATGATTTATAGCATTGAAAAATTTTAAAAAAAGGAAAAGAAAGAAAAAGAAATAAGAGAGAAGGTAGTTGGTTATTTAACTAATTTTTTTTATTATGATTAATTACTTAATTAATTAATAATAATAGGAGAATAAAAGAGGACAACGTGTAGAGCTGTCAAATGGGTCGGTGTGACCCTGCTCGATTCGGTCTGATGGGCCAATATGTTTAAATGGGTTGGCCGGCCTGATCCGATTGCTTAATGGGCTATAGAAAATGAATCATATCCGTTTTTGAAAGGTCCGTATAGTCCTATGGGCCAATTCGGCCCGTATTTCAATATTATTGTGTTAGTTTTATAAAAAAATGTGTATTGGATAAAAGTACATAACATAAGTAGAGAGTCATCATAAACCTAGTTAAGTGATGTTTAAAATATTCATCAAATTAATATCCAAGGAAATGTACAAAGTAACTTAATATTATCACCAATGCTTATTAAATTTTTTCTTCATCTCACAATCATTTTCTTGATCACATCATCTTGAAAATGTATCTTCATCTTGTATAACTTTTCTTTATCATTTGAAAACACATTTATCAATCATATCTTAGACCATCTCCAAAGGTAGTTTCTTCTATTGAGTTCTCCACATGTACCATTAATTTAATAATTAAATATGCCATGTCATAATAGAGTTGCATTGCAATGCAACAACTAAAAGATTGTAGTACCCAATCAAATTAAGTTATGAGGTAAAGTTGTGGGACCCATATCAGATTTTTATTAAAATTAAAATTAAATAAATTCTTTTAATATGATGTGGCTTAGTGGGTCCCATAAAGAACTCAAATGTAAGTTGCACCATTAGAGATGCTCTTATCTCATTCTTTTTTCCCCAAAATTTATCAAAAACTTTTTGAATGGGCCATCCCAAAGCCTGCTTTCCCCGGTCCGACTCTAAAAAACATAGGCCCGATGGGTTTGGCCAAAAAGATAGGATCGTGTTTTTTGTAAGGTATGTTACAGTCCAGCCCGCGCTAAATTATTGGGCTTATGGATCGACCCGATGGATCGAGTCCATTTTAACAACTCTAATTACTTGTGGGGTATTTTAAATAATTTTTTATTTAATTATTTAACTGGAAATATATGTTTTACATTTTTTTAAAATTAGTAACTAATATTTACTTTAATTAAATATTATTATTTATTATAATTTTTTATTAATTAAAAGAAAAAAGTATTAGTTAGTGGAATTATTAATTATAAAAGATGTGATATTTTATTAATTAAAAAATAATATTATATTAATTAAAAGTAAAAATAATAAGTTAGTGGAATAATGATGGCCAGTTAGATGTAGGGTACACAAATCTATAATACTCATCTCCATATTTTTTTGTTGGAAATAATCTTTGTACTCGAGTCTATATCCATTATGGTTACAACATTAGCACCTGTTCCAGTGTCTTCTGAGTATGTAAGTATCAATATCTGTACTCGTTATTCGCATTTTTAATAAAAAATAAATATATTAATTATAAAATATCATATTATTTTAAATTCTTAAGAACAATTAAATGTTTTCGGAAAAAAAACTATGGTTGAATTATGAAATAAGCGAACACTTATGTTATGAGAAAAGTTATATGTACACTATATCTTACACTACACCGTATAAATATCAGTAAATGTATCAATTTTATTTTTTTCAATAATTTATTTAACTTGGATTTATGTGCCAATACATTTTCCTTTGTTATCATGCTGGGTGTAAAATACAGTGTAGAAAAAATAGTGTATAAATAGCACACCTCTTATGTTATATATGTAATGGTTTAACATTGATGTATTTTTGAAAATTGATAAATATTTATTTTAATATAATAATATAAATCAATGTGATATAATTATAGAAAAAATATAAAAATATAAGATTACAAAATTATTCTCTATTTTTATGCCAAAATTACTAAATTTATGCTCCATCTAAAATCATTAAGGATGGATCCTAAACAATCCTTTTATCAATTGCAATCATGTAGAGCTAAATGGGCAGTGAGAGCATGAGAAAATGGTGGAGTATTGGAAATGATTTTACAAATGATTTATAGCATTGAAAATCATTTTAGAATCGCTCGGGTTAGAAGACTTGACAAAAGAATATTTAAATTGTTGTTTTTTTTTTTTTTTTGGTTAAATTTAAAAAAGTAAAAAAGAGAAAAAGAAAGAAGGTAGTTGGTTAGTTAACTAATGCTTTTTATTATAATTAATTAATTATTATAGGAGAATAAAAGAGGAACATGTGTGGGGTATTTTAAATAATTTTTTATTTAATTAAGTGGAAATATAGGTTTCGCAATTTTTTAAAGTTAGTAATTGATATTTACTTTAATTAAATAAGGGCAAATTAATGGAAATAAATAATAAATATCACATTAGTATTCTAAAATGACAAATAATTTGAGACAAATAAAAATTAGAAAGATGACACTTATTGTGAGACGGATGAAGTACTATTAATTATTAAACATTAATTCTCGCACGTATTCCAAATAAAATACACTAATTTCAAGTTGGTCTTGGATTCAATCTTTCATTTATTGATGCATAGAAATAATAAATAGTGATTGCATATTAAATTTAGTCCGAAAAAGATATTTGTTTTACTCTATTATTACTATTAAGTATATCCATGCGAGACACGAGTTAAAATTTATTTAAGTAAATAAAATATTTTATAACTAATTATAATTTATAATTACAAATTTACAAAAAAAATTAAGTAAATAAAATGTTTTGCATCCTAAAAAAAATAAATGAAAATTTTTTTTCACTATTTATTGTCAGGTATTATTTACAATTCAAATACTTATTTTATCATGTGTATCATATTAAAAAATTTATAACTTTATTTTTTAATTTATTGTCAAAGATTATCATCAATGCAAATTCTAACTCAAGAAAAATATGTCAAATAATATATATTGAGTTATTTTTGGATTTAAGCTATCGGCGTTGCTGTTGTTGGCCATGATGATCGCAGGTTGATTTGAATCTACTTTGATCTTGTGCTAGAAAAAGACGGGGAAGCAGTGGTTCCCACAGACGGCGCCACTGATCATACCTGATCAGAGTAGATCGCCATGGCCTGCAACGGATGATCTTCTGAGAACGGGGGTGTACCTGCAAGGTACTCAGATGTCAAAGTAAGAAGGAGAGTAAAGGTGCGCAAGTACATGAGTAAGAGTAGTAAGGAATGAATACCTGGCCCTCTAATGAAAGAGGGTATTTATAGCCCGCAGCGCTTGGCCAAGTTTCACTGTTTTTTTCCTAGAAATAAGAAACTTCCAGGATCCTACGTGGTAGGGCAGAGTCAGCGAGTGACTCACGTCTTGGGTGAACCGACCGCAGAGTTTGGAGGTGACAGTCCGAGTTTTCTGCTAATGGGTTGACCACGTGCCCTTCGTGGCCCACGTGGATTTGACGCTCTAACGGTCCTCAGGAGACGTGTGCCCAATTGAGCTTAAACCTTAGATTGGGCCTGCTCGTCTGTGGACCTACTCAACCCAAACCAAAACACTTTATATGATGAGGTATCCCTTAAACTGCTATTCAAAGTTTTACAAACATTATTTGTTCCAGAAATTGCTCTCACATACCATTTTGTTTTTACAAATTAGTGAAATAAAATAATTACATTTTAAGAAAAATAGATTTACTTGTACTCACAAGTTACAAGGATAGGTAGGTCTCTTTAATAAAAATATATAACAAAATGTATTATGATAGTACTTTTGCCTATATTTTTAAAAATATATAATAAAAATATAGGCAAAAGTATAAAATAATAAAATAATGTTTATCATTATTATATTTTTAATTTTTAGAATATTATAACAAAATAAATGATATTTGAAAAATTTATGTAAGCTCTCAAAAACTTCAAAACCTCCCTTCAATATAAATTTTAAGTTCCATAAATTAGGGGATTTTTAGTATTATGAATAAAATCTAATCCTCCAAAATCCTCCCAACTAAAACCTTTATATTTGTTTCACCAAATTATTCCTATTTTATAAAATCCCTCCTATCCAAACTCGCATACAAAATCTTAGATGATGAAAGGATAAAAGAGGTATTTCCAAGGTGTTATGTAGCAAAATGAAATTATTTTCTAAATGTATATGGGGTCAAGGTAGTTGGGGTATGAAGGATGAATCTCTTGCCATATATCTTTATCATTGAATTATATTCAAGAAATTACAATGGCTCTGTTTGGTAAGACATGTTTTCGAGCTTATAGCTTATGTCTTATGTCTTATAAGCTCATATGATAATTTAGACCCGTTTGGTAACGATTTTTTCATCACGAACTTATAACTTATTTTATTAGCTTATAGCTTATTTTCCAGACGCTACTTCAAATAGCGTTTTAGCTTATGTCTTATAGCTTATTATATTTTCTTCCTTTTTTATCCTTATTATTTTAATTAAAATCTATTTTTAACCTTTATAATTTATTTTAATTTAAAATAAAATAATTATATATTAAATATCTTTTATGTCATTTTACATTTATAAGTTAATTGAACCGCTAATTTTACCAAACACTTCAATGAGCTTATAAGCTATCAGTCTCAACCATCCACTATAAGCTACAAGTCACCAGTCATCAGCCATCAGTCATAAGCTATAAACTATCAGCTAACTTATCAGTTAACCGCTATTTTTATCAAACAGACCTAATGATATATGTCGCTAAGAGTGACTTATTTTATATTTACTTTCATTGTTAGATGAATGGAAAAATGAGGCCGAAATATTTTTATTATTTTATTTCTAATTGTATTTTAAAGATGTTAGAGACTCATTTTATCAAAAGACTAGTTAGTGTCTGTGTTAATTTGGTCTCTAGTTGTGCTATTCATTGGTTTTTTAGAATCATTCATCTCATTTAGCATAAAATGGTTACGTACAGAAGCAATTGCTTACAAGTTATATACCTATCTCACTTCAAGGCTACTCTCTTACTTGGTTACAATAGCAATTCCAAATATTTGAATAGTTTATATATTTGCAAAGATTGTTAAATCTTATAGATCCCCTCTCACTACAAGAAAATATCATATTAGCTACCAAAATATTGCTACAGTTATATATTTAAGTTAATTTGAGACTGGTTGGATATGCTTTAACTACCAATAAAAATTTCTAGCTAATACTTGTTTTTTTTCTAAACCAGTTCTTAATTTACTGTATTTTCTATTTTTTATTTATTTTTAAGTTTGAAGTTAAAAACAATGTAAGAAAAAAACATAACAAATTTGCATGTAATTTACAATTTTTTAAACAAAAAAAAGATTATATTAAACATTTTCAATTTTACATAAACATAAAAATCATTTTTAAGAACAATTAAATAATTTGTTGATTCAATTTTACAATTTTTTAAAACAAGTTCGCAGAAAAATAGTATGTATAGAATTTTAATATATATTATTTTCATTAAAAAAAAGAATTATCCATAAAGAAAAATTCAACTATGCGTTTCCTTTGCGATCTAGCTTCGTCTCTTCCTCTCCGATCGATCTCCTGTGCATCTTCAATCCACTTCGTCTGCATCTCCGATCCACTTCGCCTGCATCTCCAATCGTCCTTGTCTGCATCAATCAAGATCATCTGCATCTTCGTTCGACCTTGTCTGCATCTCCGATCGATGTCTCTGTCTGCGATCGAATTCGTCTCATTCTCGATTAGATCTTGTCCCAATCATATTGATCTATTATCCTCTCTCCAATTCCAATCGATTTTCACATTATATCATCCTTGCTCATTTTTTCATATGAAACCCTAATCTAGCTGTTTAACATCTATAATTGGTATTTTGTCAATTTCAGGTTCTTCCGGTTTCCGATTGAATTTGAAATCCGCATGTTCTGTTTTGATTTTTTGTATCCAGTTGAAGAAAAAATATTTGAAGCTTCAAAGAGTCACGAAATGCTCTAAGAGAAGTTGTGAAGCTGCTTGAACAAATCGTTAACAAGTTCCAAACTCAGAGTGTGAGCTTCAAAAAAGGTGACATGGAATTTGAAATCTAATAATGTAAATTGATTATGTTGTATGTTTCTGTTATATTGATGATAGGAAAAATAAATGATTAGAGCCGCTAATAATGTGTATGATATTGATGATACTATTGAGCATCCATTCAATGTCGACACGATATCTCTAATGATAATTTTAGGAAATGAAATTAATTGAATAGAATTACTTGTGTTGGTGTCGATGCTGTCTTGTGTCTTGACAGCATACACACTTTCAATTTGAAGTGTTGGTGCTCCATAAGATATAAATTGAAAGAGTTGTATGTTTAAACATTATGCAGAGTCTGCAGATGTGTATAATGTAATTCAAGTCCCTGTCTTTGGCTAACTATGTTCGAATAATTTGATAGATTTGAATGTTTATGGTGTTTTTACGTTGACTATTTTTTATCTTTTAATTATAAAACATTTGAATTCCTAACTTGTTTAAGAAGCCATTATATGTGTAAGCGGTTTTAACCTTATAGCCCCACTCAGAAAGTGTGATTGTCCTAATTCTCATTTTGTCTTGGATGTATTTCTCTATGAAATGCATTGCAGGACTCATCAGTTGTAGCTCGTGAAAATCTTGATGATATTAATGTATGTTTTATGTTGTGGAATGCTTTGTTATTTTCTTGGAAACATTTTGATTCCACTTGTCCTGTTCTTTTTGTCATATGAGGTAGTAGGAACTTATGAGGATGAAATGAGTTGTGGAATGCAGTAGAAGCTGGTCATGAGCTCTGTGGCCACATCATTTCCAGCTTATACAATAACAAGAACAGGAATTTATGAGTAATTGGATGGATACAATAATTTCATATTAGAATAATGTGTGCCTACTGATAAGAAATTGATAAGATGTTTCAGAACTGTTTGTCTTCTTAATAATCATATTTTTCTTCTATTATTGCAGGGCCACCAATATGAGACAGTATCAAGCTTTGTATGTGGAAATTTTGTTCCATTCATTATGAGAGAAGCAAAGTGATTTTTGATATGAAAAATGAAGATATATGAGTCCAATTCCAATACAAACTACCAGGAACATAAAACACATTTTTTACTTGAGGTAATTGTTCAGTTCTTATCTATAATTCATGACTCAAAGTAATCACTTTAATGTTGGAGACCAAAAGGGAAACTCGCAAGGCCCCTGTGACTAATTTATGATTTCAACAAAGCTTATGAAATTCCTAATCTTATGCTTAAATTTTTTTCTTCAATTTATGATTCCAACAAAGCTTTTTATCATACAAACTTACAGTCTTGTTTAATATAGTAGGAACTTTTACATTGTAGATGAGTTTGTAAATCATTTAAAATGCATGTAACCAAAATATTCGGTTACTGCAAGTGGTTTTATTTTATGATCCATCTTGATCATCAATGCATGCATATAATTATGTGACAGTGATGTGTTAAAGTTAGCTAAGTACATGCTTCAATTAAGAACAAAGCTTATTAATTTGTAATATATGATGATATTGTCTTGTTTCGGTTAGTATTTGGGCAACTTGAAAACTACTTCATCAATCTCACCCTTAATTTTTTAACAATGTGTATAACTATGTTTCTATGGTACAAAATTTTGTTTCGAACACTCTAAATTTATTGAAAATTTGGCTTCCGTGTAGAGTGGTCATGGTCAATTGGGCTAGGAAGATGACTTTTCGACGGTGTTTTGTGATTACATCGGTAACTTCATAAAGGTATGTGTGTATGTAACTACATATTTATATTTACATTCATTTAAATCAAAATTTGATTGAATCCTATTTTTAGTTATATGTTGTGTTTGATGCTTGTGAAAGGAGTCAGACCTGGGAATTGAAAAACTTAGAGATGGAGCTAAGTAACACATTGGCTTAGGATGGTACAAACCTAATGGTAGATTCTTAAAAATAATAATTACCAAATTAATCTTTCAATTAATCAATTCTAATAACATTAGTGGACTTATAAATAAACTGTTAAAGAACACTCGTATATAAGTTTAAGCTGTGAAGAAGATATTAAGATTAAGGTCTAAGTAGCTCAACATTGTCTCATAATATTTAAATGTTAATGATATTGTTTTTGGAGCTTTTTGTCAAGCCTACATTAGTTCTCATAAGCTAGCTACAATTGGCATTGTATTTTCACATAGAAGTTATTGTTTCAGATCATAAGTATAATTTGAAATGTGAAAAAACATTTATAAAGATGGATATATTGTTGCATCAACTCTATGGCCTTTGCCTGTAATTGTAAATCAATTTGTAATGTGTACTATAATTAAAATCCAATATGATATTAATCCTAATTTCTCCTTTTACTCTCTTCGATATTTGGTGTTATTCATTTAATTTTATCTGTGTAGTCCGATTTAATGTGTTTTTGAGTCAAAATTTGATGCTGGCAAAAGGTCTGTGAGTGTTATCAAATTGCGGCGGCATGGCCGCTATGGCGGATATATATGTCAGTTTTTGGGCTTGCCGCAATTGTAAATATCAGCCGATATTGCGTGTTTTTTCGCCATAACCCGCTATAACGGCGCCTCAAAGAGGCCGATATGGCAGGATTCTGGCTCTCCGCCATCGACCACACTCCTGTCTGACATAAGAGTATTTATGGGGCCTGAAACCTTCCAAGGATGGTTGATCAGGTTAGTTGATTTGTTTATTGGTTTGTCAATATATAGCCTTGTAATATGTGATTATGTATTGGAGCTTTATCTAACAATTTTCTCTTATATTATTGGATAGATTTAAAGACACAACAACTCTTATATGTCATTGGTAAGTTCAAAGGATTAATTTGTCATGAAGTTGAATTGAATCCAAAGTAGAGACATGAAGAAGATGAACATCACTACTACTTTAGATTCTTTCCCACACCCTCTGATTCACCAACCAACAACCGAAGTTCAGTTCCTTAGAGTAATATCTGTTAAGGCGGTCTCTAAGAGACCCATAAGATGTTCACGAGTTATCAACACTTTTATGTTAGTTGTTTTGTTAAACTACTGTAGTGTCAAATGCTTAAATGCATATTTGCAAATGTAGAGTGAGTTAATCAAATGTGAGTAGTTTCAGTCTATTGTAAACCGATTTGTGATGAAATAAAAGTTATGATAAGTTAAGTTGAAATAGAATGTGATTTTGATGTATTTTGGTTTTGTCAATGATAATATAAAATTGAGTTTTGGTAACTTCAATGATTAGTGGATTAGTCATGAAGATATACAAATATGAAATAATTTTGTTTACAATTTAGCTTAATTAGTTTTGATTAGAAATAATTATAAAACTCCAAATAAATGATTTTTATTAAATCACTCTATAATTTAGCTTGAGATTCGCTACGATATTTTTAAGGTAGTTTTCTAGCTGTGTAGTTGGGAATCTTAAATTATACGCTTTCGTTTTACTACAACTTAGTTGTGCTTTTGCTAGAGTTATATAAATATTAGTTGGAATTTTGCTACGAACATTTGTCCAAGATAATTAGCCACTCAATCCATGCTACGGCCTATATTGTAGTTAATCCATAGTAAATCTCCAACTAACTCTATTTGATAGAGATTAGCTTCGAACTAGCTGCTATATTTGTCGTAGCTAATTGCAGATTTTCTTGTTGTGTCTTAAACAATACTGATGATTTCATGATCTAGAAATTTAGAACTCATCGGTTATAACTGGTTTGCTAATTGCACTTGCGATTTTCCTAATACTCCTTTTCCTAATACAAATTATAAAACTAATTTTTTGCAAATAGTAACTTCTTTTGCTTTTTCTGTACATGAGTCATATCAGCAAAATTTTATCAATAAACAGCATTCTCAACAAGTTTATGTGAAGACCCTCTTTTCAAGATATTGACAACTATTAACAACAGCTAATGCAAATGAATGCTATACCTGATGATGATAGAATCCAATCCACTTGTTATTTTATAATATAATATGGAAACAGAAGATACATAATGAGTATATAAAGGTTACAACTATTGCAAGACAACTGTTCGTAATAAAAAGCATTATCCCAAGTCCAACATAAGAGGATATGAAGCAAAAGTAATGTAAGTAATACTTAAAGGTTTCACAAATCTGATTTATCATGGAACTGATACAAGACTCTCACAGCAAATATGCGGATTGATCCTAAAAGTATCGTTACTTTCCAATGTATCATACAATGAATTAATCAACTGACCACTATTTAAGTTATATAGGACTAATTGGGTAGTATGTTTGTTCATTAGAAGAACAACATCATTTTCTGAAATGTACATGGGTAAATACGGTTGCTTGTTGAACATGTCATAAGAGATGCTCATGAGTTTAGTCCATGACTCAACAACTCCATACTCTTTCATCATCCATGCAACCCAACTAGTTTTGTTAGACACATGACACACACCAAGGCAATTATTTAAAACATAAAGAAGATGTCCATGTACTTCGTCATCACCATCATCTCGAGGAAGCACCATTTCCTTGTAGGTCTCATTCTCGAGATCAAAGGAAAGAATCGCACTTTGATTAGAGCTAACATCTCTTTTCTTAACAATCCAATTTAAAGTTCCACTAACAAATTTCCCAGGCAAACGAAGGGGCCTAATGGGTGTATGGTGGAAATTCTGAATGGTTTTCCAAGAATCATCACCAAATGTATAAATTTTGGTGAAAATATGACTTGGATCATTCAAATTTTGCATAACAAATAATACTTTGTACTTGTCATTTACTTGATCATATCCAAAGCCACTATGCTTACTTACCAAATTAAGCGCTCTTGGAGATTTTTTGGATTTCAACATGATTGAAGGGTTCCACAGTCTCACACTATTTTGAAATCTATCATGAAGACACAACAACCCATTGCATGAACCTATAACATTATATTCGGGCTCCTTCACGTGGCTGAAGCTAACCGGAGGTGATTGGTTTTCAAATAATGGTTTTAAAGGGTAATAAAAAAGTTTGTGGGGTTCGTTGAAAAAAGAAAAGAACAGTCGTTGGTTGGTTAAGCTTGGTTTAGCTTTTGAGATTTGAAGGTGGCGCTTTATGAACTGTGGATTTGAGATTAGGGTATTCCATGATTTGCAAATGCATTTGAATTGATGGAGGGATCTTACCGGAAGTCTCAGTAGGATCTCGAGAATGAGTTCTTCCGGTAGATGACACCATAATACATCCCCATCTGGAGAGAAAAATTTAGCCCCTGAATAGATCAAAGCTACACAACTTTTATAACTCTGGACAAACGTAATGACAAAGGTGTGTAGAAAATTTAGTTCCATTGATTTTTAACCAGAACTTCTTTTTCAATCTATTTTATAATAGGTATAAATTATCAACTGTCCCCAAAAAATATGCAAAAAACTAAAAGGCCAACAAAAAACACTTGGGCGTCTGACACTTGTTGTTTCCTTAAAAATTAAAATATAATTAATATATATTATATATATTAACTTCTTTTCAATCTATTTTATAATAGGTATAGATGTCCCCAAAAAAAATGCAAATAATTGTTGAAAAAATAAAACACCAACAAAAAACATTTGTTGTTTCCTTAAAAATTAAAATATAATTAATATATATTATATATATTAACTTCTTTTTCAATCTATTTTATAATAGGTATAAATTATCAACTATCCCCAAAAAAATATGCAAATAATTGTTGAAAAAATAAAAGGCCAACAAAAAACACTTGCGCGTCTGACACTTGTTGTTTTCTTAAAAATTAAAATATAGTTAATATATTATATATATATATATATATATATATATATATATATATATATATATATATATATATATATATATATATATATATATTAAAATAGAATTTGTTAATATTGTTGCATGTCAAATTTAAATGACCTAATATTTTGTAAAGCAGTAAGTAGATGCATTTGCTAACATGAGAAGAGAACACATATCCCATATATTATATTATTTTATAAATTTTTAACCAAATATAATTTATTTCATTAAAAATATTTGGTTGGTTTTAAATTTATATTCTTAATTTCTAAAATTTAAATAACTTTAATTTCCATTTTTAAATAGTAATAGTGATGTGGATTGTTTTATAAAAGTATTATGATTACTAAATTAGTTTAGCTTGGACCACCGTAAGAGAATCCGTTTCTATTCATATATTAGAGCAATCAAAATAGCTCTAATTACTGCTTGAATTCATCTTGAATGGAAAATATAATATTGAGATTTTCCGAGAAGGCAATGATGGAGTATCTTCTCCATGGTTGTTTTTGAAAATATCACAACAACCCGAGTTGTGAGATTCATGGTAGTAAGCACCATCACAATTACACTTTAACAAATTTAAGTGAGGTGGTTGCCATATCACTTCCTTAATGATCTAGGCTCTAGGGTAGTGAATCTTGATGTCAAAGGCTTTGAGAAAAGTGAAGTTCCCTATGGAGGAGTTGGCAGTTGCAGAGGAATTATTACCAGAGATGGTGGCTTGAGCTTTTATACTTACAATTGTGTTGTTGTTAGAGATAAATGTGTGCATGTATCAGACATTCTTCCTAGCAAACCAGATACCATTGAGAATCCCTATCAAAGAAGACTTGAGGATAAGAGAAGATTGTGGGGACTCAGTAGAACAAATTTTTTATAGCTCCTCTAATTGAGTAGGTTAATTATAGATTATAGCAATCTTGCAAAACTGCAATTGAAGAATAAATGTTCCATAGATTTTATGCTTGATTTGCACAATAAACAACAAGATGCCAATGAGCACCCTCTAGATATAATAGCATCATAAATAGCAATTTTGAATGACATCAATCTCCAAACAAACATTGACTTAGATGGTGGAATGTTCTTGCACCAAATACTATTGACTCAAGGAATTATGTGTTAGAATTCTTGGAATGATGTCAACTTGGAGTGGGAGTTGGAATGATTTATTGACATTAAATGGGCAATAAATGAGCACAAGTGAGAACTAGTATGGAAATGAATTTGAAAAGATTCATTTTAGTCCCACATTGGAGGAAATACAAATATTAGTAGTGTATACATATTCCAACTTGGACAATTGTTGTTGGGCCCAAGGGCACCAACAATTTTGGAGGGAGGACACACCCATAAGCCGTCAAGATACACACGCGTGCGCGCCGCTGTACAGCCGGCTCGGTTCAGTCCGGTTGAAAAAACAGCTAGTTTGATTGGCCCAGTTCCACTCTCCCACGATTTTTTCCACTCGGTTGGATCTGTTGCCTATAAATAGAGTTCTTTCGTTCATTTGCAACTTACTCTAGAATTCACATTTGAATTCTTTCTTCTCTTTCCCTATTCTGCTTCATTTAAATATTTCTTTTCTGTTTTTCCAACTGGATTTATTCTAGATACTATGACTGGTTGTTATACCATCTGAAGGTGTATTACTTCAACCGATTCATCAAAAGTGCAAGTGAGAATCGTATTTCTTGAACGAGTTGTTTTATCCTAGAGGCGTCGTGGGTTTTAAGATATGTTTTGCATAATTTTGGGAATACCGTGAAATATCTTAAAGAAAGCGTACCGATCCTCAACTTAGTTGATAATTTTCTTCGTGGCAATATTTTCAAAACCGAAAAAGCAACAATTTTAAGACGTTCTCTGTAACAGCCATGTCTACTGAGGAAAATATCGGTACTACTGCGGCCGTTATTGTCCATTCAAGTTTGAGGGATCTAATTTCAAATGTTGGCAAGCTAAGATGAAATTTTTCTTAACTTTGAAAAAGGTTACCCACGTTCTGACTGAGGATATCCCTGTTGCTCCTTTTGGATTTGTTAGTGTTTTCATGTTGGCTGCATTTGTGGTAAAACATACCTGGGTGTTTAATGTCTTGACCAATGTCATGATATGTTTTATATGGTGTTATGCAGGCTGCATATGTTTAAGCTAATATAGGTTTTATCAGTGAATGTCATGACCGATGTCATGACATCCATGTCTGACAGCAGGAGCTGTTATGTTTTACTATTATGTTTTCTGATTTCTCTCAATCTACAATTTAGGAAACATTTTATTGTGTGCTGGATATTTCTCTTAGAAGATTTCGTTAACAGTACATTCTGTAACAACCTGATGACGTGTAAATTAGGTTAACTTGGTTAACCTTAATTTGGTTCTTGGAAAGCCTGAGGCCCAAGAGCTGCATATAAGAAGACTACAATTCTAACTTGGAACGCATAGAGATTTGTTAATTATGAAGAACCGTAGTTCTGTGTCTGTGTGTTTAGTCTCTTGTACTCCAAGCAATTGTCTTTTGATGATTGTATTGGAATGGGTTATTTTTGTACTTTGTCACTCTAAGCTTTTAAGCACGAGTGTGTGTATCTTGATTGAAGCTTTTAAGCAGATCAATGTATGTTTTGAAGTGTGTCTTCTCTCTTATTTGATTAATGTCTGTTTGTAATCACTGCTGTGATTGAGGGGGAGTGAGTGGAGATACTCAGGTCTAGGATTAGATTGGAATTACATTGGGTAGGTCTTAAGTGAGGAGTTGTAAACGGAGGAGTTTAACTCTGAATTAATTCTACTTATATTGGATTCCCTCCCTGGCTTGGTAGCCCCTAGTGTAGGTATTGTTGTATACCGAACTGGGTGAACAATTTGTTGTGTTCTTTACTGTTTTTATGCACTTCTGTTTTAAAATATTATTCTATGTGATTGTGGATAACATAACATCCAGTACGACATCGCGTGTGAGTTACTAGAATTTTCAATTGGCATCAGAGCAGACACCTTGCCTGTTTACATCTGGGTGAGATATAGGGACAACAAAATTCTGGTACTATGGAGAAGGAATTGTTACTGTTTAGGAATAGACCACCCATTCTGGATGGCTCTAACTATGACTACTGGAAACCTCGTATGGTAGTTGTCATAAAGTCTATGAACATCAAGGCCTGGAGAGCTGTGGAAAATAAATGGAAACATCCTAAGAAGGTAATGGAAGATGAAACCACTGTTCTAATTCCTAAAGAACAATGGAGCAAAACTAAGGAAAAGCTGGCTTTGGGCAATTCCAAGGCACTAAATGCCTTGTTCAATGGAATTGACAAGAACATATTCAGACTTATGCAACACTGTGATCTGGCTAAAGAAGTTTGGGATATTCTCAAAACAACTCATGAAGGCACATCCAAGGTGGAGATGTCTAAACTTCAAATGCTTACCACCAAGTTTGAAAATCTCAAGATGAAAGAGGATGAGACCATTCATGAGTTCTACATGAATATCCTTAAGATTGCAAATAACTCAAGAGCCTTAGGAGAAAAAATGTCTGAAGAAAAGCTGGTAAGAAAGATCCTCAGATCATTGCCTAAGAGATTTTTTATAAAGGTGATTACTATAGAAGAAGCTCAGGACATTAACAACATGAAGCTGGACGAACTTATTGGTTCTCTACAAACCTTTGAGATGAGTATTTGTGACTCTTTTGAAAAGAAGAACAAGAGCATAGCTTTTGTTTCCAACACTGAAGATAATTCAAGAGAAAGCAATGGTGGAAGTGATGAAAATTTATCAGAAGTCCAAAAGTCCAATTCAACAGGTTCGTTAAAAGGGTTGATCAGAAGTCCAGACCCAATGAGAAGAACACTTCCAATGACATCAGCAAGACCTATGATCCTAGCAGAAGATTCAAAGCTGAAGAGAAGACCAATCAAGGCAAAGGGGTTTAGTGTCATGGATGTGAAGGATATGGACACATTAGAGCTGAATGTCCTACCTATCTCAAGGAGCATAAGAAAGGGTTGTCTGTCACTTGGTCTGATGGAGATTCAGAGAGTGATACTGAAGAGAAATGTGTTGCACTAACTAGTGTATGTACACCTGAATACAAATCCAGTAAAGAGGATCCTACCTTTGAAGAACTTGCAGCCTCATACAATGAGCTATGTGTCAAGAGTACTAAAGTATGTAAATTAAGGGAGAAGCAAAGGAAACTTATAGAAGAGTTGGAAGCTGAGAAGAAAGAACATCTGGCAACCATAGTACATCTCAATGGTGAAGTCAGCACGCTTAACTTCAAACTAGATCAGATTTCAAGATCGATCAGAATACTGAACAATAGAACTGACTCCTTGGAAAAGATTCTGGAACTTGGACAGGAAGTAGGCAACATGTCTGGGTTAGGATTTATAGGAAAACCTGAATCCATTTTAGGATGCAAAAGGTCAAAACCTGAAGCTCACCAGTTCAACCAGATGTCATGACCGATGTCACGACATCATGGAAAGAGAAACTGGAACCAAACAAAGAAGAAATGTCAAAGATGGAGATGCCACTACTGTGGAAGGTTTGGTCACCTAAAACTGTTTTGCTTCAAACTGTATGGTTACCCCTATCAAACAGCTCAGGACAAGCCCAAGCAGCATGATCCTATCAAGAAACAACAATGGGTTGCCAAAGTTTATGCCTTAATTGCCCACACCTCCTTGAGGGTGTCAACCAAAGGAGACTGGTATTTTGATAGTGGATGCTCAAAACACATGACTGGAATGAAGAACATGTTAGAATATATCAAGCCTCATTCCACTAGCTATATGACTTTTGATGAAGGAGCCAGAAGGGAGATCAAAGGGGTAGGAAAACTAGGACATTCTGGAGCTCCTCAACTAGATAGTGTTCTTCTGGTAAAAGGACTAGCTGCAAACTTAATCAACATCATTCAACTGTGCGATCAAGGTCTAAGAGTTAGATTTACTAAAGATGAATATGTAGTCACTAATGAAGAAAATGTGGAGGTCATGAAAGGAGTCAGATCCAAAGATAACTGTTACTTGTGGGAACCCAAAACCGCAAGTCATTCATCTATATGTTCCATGGCAAAAGAAGAAAAAGAGGTAAGACCGTGGCATAAAAAACTGGGTCATCTACATCTGAGAGGAATGAAGAGGATCATAAACAAGGAAGCTGTGAGAGGAATTCCAAAGCTACATATTGATGAAGGTAAAGTATGCGGAGAATGTCAGGCTGGCAAACAAACTAAGATGTCTCATCCAAAGATTAATCAACTCACTACTTCCAAAACTCTGGAACTATTACATATGGATCTAATGGGACCAATGCAAGTAGAAAATCTTGGAGGGAAAAGGTATGCATATGTGGTGGTTGATGATTACTCCAGATACACATGGATAAGCTTCATTAGAGAAAAATCAGATGTGTTTGAGGTGTTCAAGAACCTATGCACTAGACTGCAACGAGAAAAGGAAAGTGCTGTAATCAGAATAAAGAGTGATCATGGAAAGAAATTTGAGAATGCCAAATTTGCTGAATTCTATTCATCTGAAGGAATCAGTCATGAATTTTCCTCACCTATTACACCTCAACAAAATGGAGTAGTAGAAAGGAAAAATAGGACTATACAAGAATCAGCCAGAGCTATGATCCATGCAAAGAAGCTGCCTATGTACTTTTGGGCTGAAGCGACGAACACAGCCTGTTATGTTCATAATAGAGTCACATAGGAAAGGAACCTCCTATACTCTTTATGAACTGTGGAGAGGAAAGAAACCAACTGTTAAGTACTTTCATGTGTTTGGAAGCAAGTGCTACATCTTGACAGATCGTGAACAAAGAAAAAAATAGATTACAAAAGTGATGAAGGTATATTCTTGGGATACTCCACAAATAGAAGAGCTTATAGAGTATTCAACACCAGAACACAATTCTTGATGGAATCCATCAATGTTATTGTTGATGACCAAAATGGAGAATTCGATGTCACAGAGAATGTCAGTACATTCCTTGAAATTCAGGATGAGAGGACAGACCGACCTGAAGTCAGTAATGAGCCTCCCTCAGAACCTGAACCTGAAGCAATCAACAAAGATCCATCTATCAGAATTCAGGAAGATTATCCCAAGGAAGTTATCATAGGTGATCTCAACAGTGGTATAATGACCAGATCAAGAGAAACCATTGCCAACTCTTGCTTTGTGTCCAAAATTGAACCAAAAAATGTGAAGGAAGCCTTGACAGATGAATTTTGGATCAGTGCCATGCAAGATGAACTTGAACAGTTCAAAAGAAGTGAAGTATGGGAACTGGTACCTAGACCTGAAGGAACCAATATCATTGGTGCCAAGTGGATATACAAGAATAAGTCTGATGAATAAGGAGTCATAACTAGAAACAAAGCCAGACTGGTAGCTCAAGGATACACTCAAGTAGAGGGAGTGGACTTTGATGAGACCTTTGCTCTTGTGGCAAGACATGAGTCAATCAGATTACTTCTAGGAGTAGCCTGCATCTTGAAGTTCAAGCTATATCAGATGGATGTAAAAAGTGCCTTTTTGAATTGATACTTGAATGAGGAAGTATATGTGGAATAACCTAAAGGCTTTGTTGATCCAAATATGCCTGACCATGTCTACAAACTAAGAAAAGCTCTCTATGGTTTGAAACAAGCTCCCAGAGCTTGGTATGAGAGATTGACTGAATTTCTAACCACAAATGGATATAAGAAAGGAGGAATAGACAAAACTCTCTTTGTAAAGAATGAAGATGGAAGGATCATGATTGCTCAGATATATGTGGATGACATAGTGTTTGGTGGAATGTTAGATGGAATGGTAAAACACTTTGTCAGTCAAATGCAGACTGAGTTTGAAATGAGTATGGTTGGAGAATTGACATATTTCCTTAGACTACAAATTAAGCAAATGGAAGACTCCATCTTTTTGTCTCAAAGAAAATATGTCAAGAACATAGTCAAAAAGTTTGGAATGGATAATGCTAGTCACGAAAGAACTCTTGCTCCAACACACCTAAATTTATCTAAAGATGAAGGGGGCACAAGTGTTGACCAGAGTTTGTACAGGAGCATGATTGGAAGTTTGTTATATCTAACAGCCAGCAGACCAGATATTGCATTTGCAGTTGGAGTATGTGCTAGATATCAAGCAGAACCCAAGGTAAGTCATATAAACCAAGTCAAGAGAATCTTCAAATATGTAAATGGAACTTCTGACTATGGCATATTATACACTGACGGGTGTGACCCTATCCTGACTGGGTATTGTGATGTTGACTGGGTTTGAAGTGCTGATGATAGAAAAAGCACATCTGGAGGGTGTTTCTTCTTAGGAAACAATCTCATATCGTGGTTTAGCAAGAAGCAGAATTGTGTCTCGTTATCAACTACTGAAGCAGAATACATAGCAGCTGGTAGTAGCTGTTCTCAACTGGTTTGGATGAAACAAATGTTGAGTGAATACAATGTTACAAAGAATGTCGCGACTTTGTACTGTGACAATCTCAGTGCTATCAACATCTCCAAGAATCCTATTCAGCATAGCAGAACCAAACATATTGATATCAGACATCACTTTATTAGAGAACTTGTAGAAAACAAAGTGATTTGCTTGGAACATGTATCCATTGAACTTCAGCTAGCTGACATTTTCACAAAAGCTCTTGATGCAACACAGTTTGAAAACTTGCGAAGCAAGTTAGGAGTCTGCATCTATGAGGATTCATAAATTACTTTAAAAAAAGGAGAGAGAAGAGGATTGATTGCTTTGGCAACTTTTGTGGTCAAACAGAGGGAGTAGTAATGTCACCCCAAAACAACAAGTATGTGTGATCAACAATTTTGATGCTTTATTTTGTGTTGATCTGATTGATATGATTGTGTGTAGTATAGCAGTTTATTTCTGGTCTACTTGACAGTTGCTCATGTGGTATGGTTGTAGTGGTAGTATAGCCATGTTATGTGCTTTGATGATTGTTGTGCAGAAGTAGCAGTATCTGTGGTTGGTGTATGCAGGCTGTTGGTAGTAGTAGTGCATGTTTGTGGGGTATGTTGTACTGTATTAGCTCTGATTATGTATGGTTGTGTGTTTTCTGCTGCAAGTGTTTCTCTGATATGGTGTGACAGGTTGTTTTAGCCAAAAATTTGCAAAAGAGGGAGATTGTTAGTGTTTTCATGTTGGCTGCATTTGTGGTAAAACATACCTGGGTGTTTATATGTGTTATGCAGGATGCATATGTTTAAGCTAATACAGGTTTTATCAGTGAATGTCATGATCGATGTCATGAAATCCATGTCTGACAGCAGGAGCTGTTATATTTTATTATTATGTTTCTTGATTTCTCTCAATCTACAATTTAGGAAACATTTTATTGTGTGCTGGATATTTCTCTCAGAAGATTTGTTAACAACACATTTTGTAACAACCTGATGACGTGTAAATTAGGTTAACTTGGTTAACCCTAATTTGGTTCTTGGAAAGCCCGACGCCCAAGAGCTGCATATAAGAAGACTGCAATCCTAATTTGGAACACAGAGAGATTTGTTAATTGTGAGGAACTGTAGTTCTGTGTCTGTGTGTTTAGTCTCTTGTACTCCAAGCAATTGTCTTGTGATGATTGTATAGGAATATATTGTTTTTGTACTTTGTCACTCTAAGCTTTTAAGCACGAGTGTGTATCTCTTGATTGAAGCTTTTAAGCAGATCAAGGTGTGTTTTGAAGTGTGTCTTCTCTCTTATTTGATTAATGTCTGTTTGTAATCGCTGCTGTGATTGAGGGGGAGTGAGTGGAGATACTCAGGTCTAGGATTAGATTGGAATTACAGTGGGTAGGTCTTAAGTGAGGAGTTATAAACGGGGGAGTTTAACTCTGAATTAATTCTGCTTATATTGGATTCCCTCCCAGGCTTGGTAGCCTCCAGAGTAGGTATTGTTACATACCGAACTGGGTGAATAATTTGCTGTGTTCTTTACTGTTTTTATGAACTTCTGTTTTAAAATATTATTTTGTGTGATTGTGGATGTCATAACATCCAGTACGACATCGCGTGTGAGTTACTAGAATTTTCAGGATCAATCGACCTAACTAATGGTAAGTCAAATGTTGAATCAGAAGAAACTTCCAAAACGTCTGAATTAGACTCTGCTGCAAAAGCCCTCAAAACTCGGATCTCATGGTGGAACAAAATGGTCTATGGTTGGATAGACCTCAAAATAGACAAAGATGGGAAAGAAATGAATGATTTAGATAACTTGTTTGTTCATTTTGCAGGTAACACACCGGAAGAGGTGGTTAAGAAAACACTAAAAGTGGTGGAGGATTTTTGGGATAATCTTAACAAAAGAGAAGTGTTTCTTAGACTTAAGTCTAGGCAACTTTGGCTAGCCGAAGGGGACGAAAACACTCGATTCTTTCACAATTCCTTAAGAGATAGAAGAAGAAGGAACTCTTTATGCTCCATTGGCACTAGGACGGGAAGAGTGGAAGAGACTAAAGAAGTTAAAGATTTTATCTTTAAGCACTTTGAAGATTTCTTTAAAGAAGATGTTCATAATAGACCGGAACCTCGTGGAATTAAGTTGAACTCATTATCGATTGAAGAATCTTTGGAGCTTGAAGTTCCTTTCTTTGAAGAGGAAATCAAGAATGCTATTTGGTCGTGTGATGGGAGAAAAAGCCCGGGGCCGGATGATTTCTCCTTAGATTTCTTCAAAAGGTTTTGGTTCCTTATTAAAGAAGACTTGATGAAGTTATGCAACGATTTCTACTCCAAAGTTACGCTCGTTAAAGCCATTACTTCTTCTTTCCTTACGCTTATTCCTAAAAACAAGAATCCGCAAGACTTGTTTGAGTATCGGCCTATTTGTTTGGTGGGAAGCATATATAAGATTTTAGAGAAGATCTTAGCCGAGAGAAATGAGAGGTGTTTTGGACATGTTGGTTTCGTCAAATCAAACCGCTTTTGTTCCGGGTAGAAGTATGATGGATGGAGTTTTATTGGTGAACGAATTGCTAGATTGGGCTAAGAAAAAGAAGAGGGGGTGTCTTTTACTTAAAATTGACTTCGAAAAGGCGTATGATTCTATTTCTTAGAATTATCTTATATGGATACTAGGGAGAATGGGGTTTGGGAAGAAATGGTTGAAATGGATGGACTCTTGCATTTTCACTAGCCATATGTCCGTTTTAGTAAACGGTAGTGCCACCATAGATTTTAAGGTTCAAAGAGGATTACGTCAAAGTGATCCTATTTCTCCTTTTCTTTTTCGTTCTTGCTGTGGAAGGTCTAACAGCTCTCACTAGAAAATCGGTGGAGGTGGGTGATTTTAAGCCGTTCAAATATGGTGTAGAAGATCATGTGGATATTCTCCAATTTGCGGATGACACCGTTATTATTGGAGAACCCACTTGTGATAATCTTTGGAACAAGAAAGTGTTGTTGCAAGGCTTTGAGCTTGTATCCGGTTTAAAAATCAACTTTCACAAAAGTAACATTTTTGGAGTCCACATTGGCGAGTGGTTATTAAACTCGGCTACTTCTTTTCTCTCTTGTAAGAAAGGAAACTTTCCTTTTAAATTCCTTGGCATTTGGAGTCCACATTCTCCTTTTTTAAAGCTCCGAGCAAAATCATCAAAGAGATTAGAGGCCTTCTTAGTAATTTTTTGTGGAGTGGAAATGTTAACCAAAGATGCATTCATTGGGTGAAGTGGATGAATGTTTGCAAGCCTAAAGAGAAAGGTGGGTTAGGCATAAGAGATGTAGGAGAAATGAATAAATCTCTTCTTCTAAAATGGAAGTGGAGGATCTTGAAGGAGGATAAAGCAATTTGGAGTAATTTTTTACTTTTGAGATATCAAAACCCAAAAATTAAGGTGCTTGCCTCTTGTAAAGAAGTTTTAAATCGGGAGGATTCTAGTTGGTGGAGGGACATTATTCTTAACGATTTTAAAGAGGAAAATTCTGTTGAAGGTTTCTCCGATTGGGTCGTTTGTGACTTTAAGAAAGGTAATAGTATTCTTTTTTGGCATAGTAGTTGGTTGGGTGATCAAACTCTTTGCGCCTCTTTTCCGTATTTGTTCGATCTAGCAACCAATAAACTTTGCGCGATTAGTGATGTGCTCTCTTGGAACAACGGTGTCCACTTTTGGAATTTTGAAGTTCTCTTCAGAAGCGACTTGGCCATTCACGGGAGGGGTTCGGTTTTCAAATTTCATATGAGGAGGTTAAAGGCGACTTTGAGCGACATTGTTCCGAACACTTCGGCTAGTGACAACTACCATTAGAAACTAACTACTAATGGTTGCTTTTCGGTAGCTAGTGTATCCAATTTGGTGTCATATGCAAAGGATTTAGCTTGGCCAACTTCTTCTATCAAATTGTTGGAAGTCATTTGGAAGCTTAACATACCGAAAAAGATTAAGTTTTTCGGTTGGAGATTTTTTATCAATAGACTTCCTCTAAAAGACCTTTTGGCCAATAGAGGTTTGTCTAATGCTACTTCTCTTGATTGCTTGTTTTGTACTAATCATCCGGAAACTTTGAAACATCTCTTCTTCCAATGTTTTGTACCGAAAGGGGTTTGGGAAATAATCTTCCTTTGGTTGGGAAATGATGTGGAGATTTCTTTTGAAGAATTCAAGAACTTCGGTTGCATTCAAGACAAGGTGAAAGAAGCCAAGACTAGAGATAAACTTAATTTAATTTGGAGCATATGGTTAATGAGGAATGTTATTATCTTTGATAATGCCCCTTTTAGCTTCGAAGCGGTAATATCCAACATAATGTTTTACTCTTGGAGATGGATGTGTAATAGTGTTTCCGATTCTAGGCTTATTTTTTATGATTGGTATAAATTACCTTTGAACTAGTTCAACTCTTCTTAGAGTTTTTTCGATGTAAAGGTTACACCCATAGTGCGATTTCTAATATCATTGCCTATTAAAAAAAAGATTTTGAGATATGCTTTAATTTTAAATACGTCAAGCTAAATATCCCTCCAAGAGTGTGAGTGCTACATTTTATATGATAATATCTATTATCTAGACAATAGAAGGAACTTATATTCTAGTCTCTTTGATAAAAAGTCCCATCGTGCACGCTCCATCAAGTTTAACACTTTATATCATCTTCAAACCGATAGCTAGATCTCAGAAACAAGTTTCGTTCAACTTAGCATGATCTCATAAACAATTGTCTTCTTTCTTAAGGTTGAAGTAAAAAAATTACCAACAATATGATGCATGTTTGTATTTCAACTCTTTTTTTTTTTTAGTTCTTTCAATTTTGACAGAAAACTATCAATGCCAAATTTATGAACTTCACATTTAAACACAGTTGCTTCTGATTTTTAAAGTCAATAGCACACTCCTCACCTTTTTTTTTATATAATCCAAGTCAACTATCAAAACCATAAATACTAAATTGTTTATTATAACCCTACTATATCTTCAATACTAAAAGTATTTGAATTTCATAGCTTTGAGTAAGTCAGAAAAATGATGGTGGGGAATGACAGACACAAACTTATATTTGCAAAGATTATATTATGGTTACAGTATTTGACTTTCATAGCTTTTCATCACATAATTCATGAATGCTAGGCCAGATGATGATATAATTCAATCCCAAAACATGTAGTATATAAAGATAACCGTTCATAATAAAAAGCAATATCACAACATAACAAGATATGAAGCAAAAGTCATGCAAGTAATACATAAAATGTTTTACAAATGTGATTTACCATGCCACTGATACAAGACTCTCATAGCAAATATGTAGATTGAACCTTAGAGTGTTTCTACTTTCCAATGAATCAAGAAACTCACCACTATTTATGTCATATAGGAGAAATTGGGAAGTATATATGTTCATTAGAAGAACAACCCCATTTTCTGAAATAAACATGGGAAAAACAAAAGAAGGTGGCATGTTGAACTTGTCAATAGGGATGGTTATGAATTTAGTCCATGAATCAAAAACTCCATACTCTTTCATCAACCACGCAACCGAATGAGTTTGGTTAGTCTCATAACACACACCAAGGCAATTATTCAAAACATATAGAGTATCTCCATATACTTTGTCACCATCATCTTGAGGCAGCAATATTTCCTTATAAGTCTCCTTCTCAAGATCGAAGGAAATAATCTGACTAACACCACTCTTTTCATCTATCCAGTTAAGAGTACTAAGGGTGTTCGCGGTGCGGTTTGGGCGGTTTTGACGAAAAAAATCATCCGAACCGCAAGAGAAAAAATCGTGCGGTTTGGTTTGGTTCGGTTGGCTTTTAAAAAAAATCCGAACCAAACCAAACCAAACAAATGCGGTTTGGTTCGGTTCGGTTGGTTCGGTTTTTTACAAATATTTTATTGAACCATACGTATACATATAGATGACAACATAACTTTGTATTTAGACATTCATACACTATAAGATAACAAAAAAAACTCGTCATATTTTGACAACAACTTTCTATTTAATATGCAAAAATTAAATTACTCAAAAGTGGAATAATAAACATAAAATAATAGTATAAAACAATATAAAAATTATTAGAATGAAACAAAAAAGTAGAAGAGACGAGAGATTAGTGAAGGTGAAAAAGAAAAAACAAAAGAGTTGAGAGGTTAGAGAAGAAGATGTGCGATAAAAATAAAATTGAAATAGGGAACATTTGCATAAAAATGAGAAGGTGAAAAAGAAAGAATATAAGAGAGTAGAGATTATAGAAAAAGAATGAAGACGTAAGTGGTAAAGAAGGCGCGTTAATGCTATTAGAGATTTGAGAAGATCGGGACTAAAATCATATGTGTAAGGATGAGAAAATTATTCGTAATCATAAGGTTAAGGTATAATAGATTTAAGTTTGGGTTGGATGTGAGTTAAATAAAAGTTAGGTTGTAACATAATGCGGTTTGATTCGGTTTACAAAATACAAACCGTAAACCGAACCGAACCGTGCGGTTTTGTTAAAAGATGACCCAAACTAATCCGAACCAACTGCGGTTTTTTGCGGTTTCGGTTTGGTTTGATTTGGTTTGCGGTTTTTTATTGGGTTGGTTTGGTTTTGATCACCCCTAAAGAGTACCACTCACAAATTTTCCTAGCAAAGTTAAAGATCTAATGGGTGTAAGAGGGGTATTCGGAATGGTTTTCCAAGAATCTTCACCAAAGGTATATATTTTGGTCAAAGATTGTGTAGAATCATCTTTATTTTGTGCAACTACCATTGCCTTGTATTTGTCATTAACTTGATCGTATCCGAAGCCAATTTGCAAGATCATCCATGTACTTGGGGAAATAAGTTTTGGAGATTTTTTGGATTTGAACATGATAGAAGGGTTGCACAGTCTGACAATATTTTTATAGCTATGAAACAGACACAACAGTCCATTGCATGAACCAATAATATCATATCGGGGTTTCACCAAGCCGTTGAATCTAACGGGAGTAAATAGGTTTTGGAATAATGACTTTAAAGGGTAATATAAGATTTTGTTGGTGTCACCCAAATGAGAAAAGAATAATCGTTGGTGGGTTAAACTTGATTCAGCGGTTGAGATTTGAAGATGGCGCTTAACAAATAGAGGATTTGAAATTAGGGTTTTCCATAATTTGGAAATGCATTTGAATTGATGGAGGGATCTTACCGTGAATGTCAGTAGGATCTCCATGATGAGTTCTTCCGGCAGTAGGGAAAATAATCCATTGTCACTTTGATGATCGTGGGAATACATCCTCAAACTGGTACGAGTGCGTACGATTTTTTTCTGTTACAACAATTGTTAGTATCCTTCACTTTTGGTTTGCACCAATAGAGACATGAATATGATTTTTTTTTTTTAAATTTGGATGGGGCTTTTTGAAACTCCTATTCTCTTGGGAATAAATTACCATATTGACCTTTAAGAAAAATCAAATCTATTAAATTAAATTGATTATTTTTTTAACCGAATCAAATCAATTAAATTATTGGATCAGATATTTAATAGTTTATGTTATTAAAAACCAATTATTATTAAATCATAGATCATTATTTATTTTAATTTATGTACTTTTTCAATGATATGATACAAGAATAGAAATATACATTAATTGTCTTTTAAGTTGGATAGATTTTTTATGTGTTTTTCTTATGAGTGAGATCCTTTATATTTATTTTGTTTGGTACCGTTATCTTTTAAATGATTCCATGGAATGGTTGTCCTTTTGAATACATTTTGTTAAAGAAAGTCATGGGATTATCAAACATAGATTGGCACCCTCATCATATGAATTTGAGCAAGAATCCGAGGAGAATCTCTCATCCTCTTCTTCCCATGTGAAATAGGCTTAGGACCTTCAGAATTATTTCATTTCGTCTTATAGACTTCCTTATCTTTCTTCTCATGATGTTTAGTGAGAGTTGGACATGTAGTTATATAGTGTCCTGATTTACCACACTCGTAACACGTAACGTCATTATCCTTTTTCTTGTGTTCCTTTTTGGGCAGGTGAGTATTCTTGAAATGTATCAAGCCTTTGTCAAAATGTTTGAGCTTGTTTCTCTTGAGGTATCTATTGTAGCATTTGACGAATAAACCCATCTCCTATTTCTCACGATCTTTTTTATCAGAATTATCAATTTCTTCCTTTGGTTTACTAACTTTTGATGACAAAGCTTTCAAAGAAAGATCTTGTTTCTCTTCTTTTACTTTCTCTTTCTTTTTCGACTTTACTTCGCTATCCGCAATTCGTTTGAGTTCATTTTCATGCTCGACTAACTTTTCAAACAACTTTGTGATATCCAAAGTATCGAAATTGTTTAATTCTTATTTAGCAGTAACCTTCGGCTGTCACTCCCTGCATAGAGATCTCAATATCTTGTTATCACAATCCTTGTTGGAATAGTTTTTACCCAAGTTGCTTAATTTTTTTATTAAATGGAGGAATCTAGTTTGCATGGAATTCAGGGATTATCTAGTTCCATACAAAACAATTTAAACTCCTTTGTAAACATGTTGATTTTAGAATCCTTGACACCATTCATTCCCTCATAGAGAGTTTGTAAAGCGTCACACGTACCTTTAGCACTTGTATGATGCGATATAACATAGAATACTTATGCGCTTAAATTGAAGATAAGTATATGTTTCTCGCTTTCAAATCATATCACTACTGTACCGCGCAGAAATGAATCCCACTCCCCCACCCTCAGACGGAGGATGGGGTCAGTG
This sequence comes from Vicia villosa, assembly GCF_029867415.1. Classification (NCBI taxonomy): domain Eukaryota; kingdom Viridiplantae; phylum Streptophyta; class Magnoliopsida; order Fabales; family Fabaceae; genus Vicia; species Vicia villosa. The sequence continues at coordinate 98,262,217 of NC_081180.1, read as the reverse complement.
GCTTTGAAACACGTTACATTTGAACTTTTAATCTATCCTTTGAAGGAAGGGGAAAAAATCTAAATAAACCCAACTGACATGTGAGTGCAGAGCACCTAAGAGATCGAGGATCGGAAGGTTGGTTATACAGAGAGAATGTATTAGCACCATAAGTATTTGTAGTACTCTACGGGATCCTTTTGCTTATGTTTGTGCTATGAATTGTATTGCTCGTTTGTTCTTGGGAAAGTTTCTCCTTAATGTAAGGAAGAGAGTAAGAATTGTTAAAAGGGGTAAGGACCTAAATAGGTTTTTTTGGTTATCGTGCTCGCAAAGATTCTCCCAAATTTCATGCCTACATATCCCTAGAGGAAGTCAGAGCATCTTAGTTCGGGGAACTATAGGCAATTATGGTTGAGTGCTCGTCGAGGATAGACCTCGTACCTACGTATTCTCAAAAGGAATTTGAGAAATCAGAGCAGTTGTAGTTCTGGCTATATGTTGGTGTTTTTTTTGTGTCTTATTCAAAGCCCAAGATTGAAGCTGAAATTTATTTCTCGTAAGAGAAAGAGACAAATTGTCATCTTAACGGGGGAGATATCTCACCTATTTCACCACAAACATTTTTTAGAGTAAAAAGAGTGTTCTTTGCATAATAAGAGAGGGGCCTTAACTTGAGTGTACAAGTGTGCCGCTTACATCACTTAAATGAAAGAAGTTTTTTTGAACCATAATAAGATAGGGACTCCAGCTTGGATTTTGAATCAACAAGTGTGCCACTTACATCACTTAAATGGGAAATGTTTGACCATGTTTGATTTGAATATGGTGTAATAGAAGAGACATCTCTTCCATAGAGATGACTCATGTCTCATCTCTAGGGAAGATTTTGAGTTTGAATGTCCTGTACAAACCCCAAGATTGAGGCTAAATCTAGTAGAGATCCTTCTAGGTGTGAGTTATATGGGATTGATTTTTGTATGAAACCTAGAATTTGAGGCTCAACCTGATGAGGAATTATATTTATGTCTCGTACGAAGCCCGAGATTGAGGCTGACTTAGCTGAGGATAAATTTATGTGCATCTTATTCCTAAGAAATTGACCCAATGTTGGGGATTAGGAGAGAGTCCTAAATACTTAAATGTTTCTGATTGTATATGCTGAGGGTTTTGATCCTCACAAAGACTGGATAAAGGTGACTAAGACCTGCCCTATGCTTTTAGGATGTCTGAGGGTCCTTGTACTAAGTCCAAGAGGAGGTTGGGGAACTTTTAAGAAGTCTGTGGGCCCTTGCATTCTGAGCCCAAGAGAAGTCTATGGGTAAGTTATATGAGAATATGAGAATGAATCTGAACTATTAGATTATAAAATAAATGGTGGAGGTTATGTGTCATTCTTTTTTCCTCTCTCCTCCATTATTAAAATAAATGATGAAGGAGAGAGAAAAAAGAATGACATATAATCTCCACCATTTATTTTAAAATCTAATGGTTTAGATTCATTCTCACATTCTCATATAACTTACTCATTCTCACTAGATATGCCCTATATATATATATATATATATATATATATATATATATATATGTCAAGTGTATAACAAATATAACAAGTATAAAGTAAACTCATGTGAACAATATTTAATCAGGGATAAATTAGAAAAGACGGGGCTTACAACTCAAGGGAAAGGCCCGAGTATTATTGAGATCGAATCGCAAAATCGAAAGTTGAATACGTCTGTAAAAGAATAAAAGAAAAAGGGGTTGAGACTTACACTCTATTAGAGGGCCAAAATTGATTTGAAAATTGAATATGATTGACTTAAAATATTTGAAGAGTTTGATTTAAGAAAACCCTAATTGTCTGGTTAGTCAACGGTATTAAAAATTTTATTTAATCAAGGTATAAAAACAAATAAGTCAAGGTAAACATGTTATGTACATTAATCAAGACTTAGAACATGGTATTTTATTTACATGAATGTTTAAGATTGATTAGGTTAAGGAAAAAAACAAAGGAAAGTATTTACAAGTGTTAAAACACTTACAAAGTACTACTTTTCACCTTAATAAAAATACATCAAATAAATATTATTTTTCTGATTTTTTTGTATATTCATAAAATATATGTGATAAATGAAAAGTGTGCAAAAAATCAGCTCAAAATGAATAATTTTGCTAGGTGAAATAATTGTGTGAAGTTGTAAACCTTTTTTAAAGAAACAGTGATAAAAATAAGGGGATGTGCCTCCAAAGGTTTGAACCCACGCCCTTGGGGTCACTAGTGAAAAGGTTTACCAGCTGAGCTACACGTTGGCTTTGTTAAAACATGGGTTTATTTGATTATATTTAAAAACAAGTGTTTGAAATGTTTAAAAAATAAAACCCAAAAGGTCTGGGGTGAGGGGATTCGAACCCCAGATCTTGGACATGAGAGAGTACTTAAGGCACGATGTTAAACCACTAGGATAATGATACATTCATTGGTTATTTCGCTTCAATAAATAAAAATATTAAACTCTCTCCCCAGAATTTGAATCCTTCGCACCACCACCATGTTCATCATCATCTTCATCATTCAATTATTCAAATTCCTAACTTCCTTGTTTCTCAACCTTTTGAGATGTTGTAAACACGAAAGTTGCTCGATTTTTAACAAGGAGTTGAATGGTATTACTCAATTTTATTTATTTACAGTGTGGAGCAAGATTAATCATATGAACCTCAAGAACCCTAAAATGGATTCTTCAACATGAAATCCTGAGTGTGCACGATTTTGTTCAATTGATTGAGGGTAGATGATCCTTATAGGTGCAGAAACTTAATGGTAACTCAAGTTTTCATTTGTGATGTATGGATTATAGAGTTTGGAAAAGAGTGACTTAGATTCAAAGTAGGAAATCGAATTATCTAGTGGAGGTGTTACATAGTGAATTTGATGATCCTAATAGCTTCCTGGGACCTTATGGAAGGTGTTGCACCATTGGCATTGGTTTGAAACCTTTTAGAACTCTCTACCAAACCTCAGCTACAGTTAGCTCAAGTTGAATATGGAGATGATGATCTTGGGCTTATAGAAGTGTTGTGAGTGTTTGGATTACTTCTACATGATGTATGTGAGGTGTGAGAATGAATGGTCTGGAAGGGATTGCTCAGAATTGATAAATTCGAATTCTCACTCCATGAGCTTTGAAACTTTGAGAAAAATGAGATTTTGTGAGGAAACAAGGATTGGAGTTGTTTTTGTGTCCTTTTGAAAGAAGAAATTATCTCTATTTATAGGCTATAATCTTAGTTCAGTTTGAGAGCAAATGAAATTGGAATCCAAGTAACTTAGTGAACAAGTCATGGGAATATTCCATTCAATGCAAAGATGCTTTTCTTGCTTAGCTATGGTTAAATCCTCTAGCTCTTCATCATTCAATTTGCAAGATGATTTCTGATCAGAATGAATCATCAACTTGGAATTTGGAGATATTTCTTGGTGATTCATCAATTTCACATAAAACTAAAATTAAGTTCTCATTTGTAATGATGACTTTTTCACATGCAATTGGAATATCCATACACTTGGTGTTCTTTTGATATGATTCACTACGATTCTCATTGATCTTTGGCTGATCATAAAGCTTGACATGTGCCAAATTTGAAGAGGAAATCGTGCAGCTGAAGAAAATGCAACAAAAGTCATGTTTGATAATTAGTTGCATGAAACCATGTTCATAAATTCATAACTTCTTGCTCAAGTAAGATAAATGAATGTTCTTTGACATTTTGGAAAGCTTGTATGACATACTTAAACCTTCATGTTTAAGGTTTGCATTGATTCAACTTGGATCATCATGAAAAATGTCCTTGAAGTTTGGTGTTTCAAGTTACCATAACGAGTCAAAAATTTCTAAGTGTTTAGAACTTTGGATAACTTGAAATCATGAAGTTTAACAATTCATATCTTTTAATCCATGCATCTTTAAACTTATTTTCAAGAACAAAGCTGTAGTTTGATGTAAGATCGTCAATTTTAACATTGAATCACAAAATTTTGGTTGCTTGAGTCACAAGTTATGACTTTGGAAAGTTAGGTGCTGAAACATGATTTTTAAGGACTAAGTGAAATTTTCAACTTTCTCATGGTAACCCCTTTTGCAAGTAATCTTGATTTCTTGATCAAATGTAACAACAAATCACATTTTATGAAATAATAGCTCATGATTCTTGATTTTGTTAAAATTTTCCAATTTTGCCCTTGTGTATCAGATGAAATTTTATCAAGAAACCCTAATTTTCAAATTTTGTTGATTTGATTCTTTTGGTCAATTTGGATCATATGAATGGACTTAAAAGGTGTATTTGAGTCCCTTGAATCATGTTTTGAAGTTTTGGATCCTTCTCAGATGAAAATTTCAACTGTAAACATTAATGAATAAAAACCCTACTTTGGTGTTCCTTATGAACTTAAGGTTTGATTATCTTGAAATGATGAGATCTTGAGATTTTATGTGGATGAGTGAGACTTATTGAACTTTATGATACACTGAGGATCATTTAAATCATTGATTGATCCTTTGCATGAATTTCTTGATGCACAAAACCCTAATTTGAAGACTTGGTGAACAGGTAACTTGTTTTGGGTATTTGCTTTGAGTTGATGATGTATACATATATATGAGATGTAAAATGATGTGGAATCTTAGGGGGGATAATTTGGGTATGACAACTTTTACAAATAACACATCTAACCTCGGTTGTGAAATGTATTTAACCTCGGCTACCGAGGCGAGATAACGAAGGGCGACATGAAAAGTTATCACTTAACACCTCAGTAATTTTAAAACCGATGTTATAAATTAAAAGTTAACTAGTTAGATCCCTAGCAAATGCTTTTTTTTTTCTAAATTTTGTTGTGTGCGCCATATACATCTCAGCTGTATTTAAAGACTGAGGTAATAAGATATTCATTTACCTCGGATTTAACTAATAACCGAGGGTTTAAATCTCTTTTTTTTTTCATGTATCAATTTCAATAGCCTATATCATTTTGTATTATTTTCACTTGTCTATATCATATCATTATAAATATATTAACCAACGAATACCAGAATTGGAATATATCATATCATTTTAAATCAAATGTAAAAATTTACATTGTTCACATCAAGGCAGAATATACACATTTACATATTTGCACATAAAAATGACAAAACATCTATACATATACAAATTTATATTATAACAATCAAGAAAAACTATTGTCGAGATTCATAACAAGATAAGAAGACATTGGCCCAACGTGATCAGATGTCATTCATATCTTCTTTTGAGTATGGTATTATGTTGTTAAACTATTAAAACAAAATTTAAACTATGATAATATAAATTAATTAATATAAATATGTGTATATATGAATCAAGTTAATACCTTATTCTCCATCCATCCAATTGTAATGCCTCCAGAGACAATATGAAGCATATATCTCATAACATGGTATCCATAAGAATGGTCGTCGAGTTGTTTTCACCACTGCAAATAATTTTCATATATTTATATTACACTAATACACACAAATAATATAATGTCAAAAAGCACAAGATACCTACTTTTGGGTTAACATAGTTTGGCTTTTTACTAAGTACATTTCGTTTGATTGCATTATATCCATTCATCTCTTTACACATGTCGGTTAAAAATAAACATGAGAAAAAATTATTCAGTTCTAAAGTTAAAATTTGAGTATTAAAAATAATACCACTTACCTATTCAAAGCGTTAACCACAATATTGGGCAGTCTAGAGTGCAACAAGCAAAACTATAGTATTTTTTGGGGCATATAATAATTAGTTGCCAATGTTTATTGCATAAACATTCAGAATAATTAATAATATGTATAAAATTGATTTCTAAATGAAAACACAAATTAATATATACTTACTCGCGGTAAAACGGGGCCAAATAACAATCTTTGATGTCCCCTTTCAACGTGTCTTGTAGGTAAATTAAGATATTATGTCCTGGCGAACCGCAAGTAAGAGCAATCCGCAATGGGTACTTGTTTAGAATATTTCTTTCAACACAAAACTCATGGATGTACCTGCAAGAGCAAATTTTTATGTTAAAGTACAAGAACGTATGAATATAAATAGAAGTAACATAAAAATTATACTTACGAGCACCAAATTTGTAATATGGAATTGTCTAAGTACATATCTCCCTTAAAAAATTCTTGTACAGAAATCGTATAAACAAGGCCGATTAAGAGGCTGTGCAAGCAGACCAGCCGCACAGGGCCTCATCTTTATTGGGGCCTCAAATTTTCAAATTTTTTTTGTAATCTTCTACTAACTAATGATTATAGTAATATTATTAGAATGATATCCTTTCAATCATTAAATAGAGGCTACTAAATTTATTATGATAGGATAACGTTACTACTTTTATTTTATTTTTGTTATTAATGGATTTTTACATTATTACTTATATTTTAGGCAAATGAGCAAATGCTATTAGCACTACTTTAAATATATTTTTTATATACATAACAATTCTAAAGTCTAAAATTAACTTGATAGTTACTCTACTCACTCCTCTAAACCTAAGATATTTTTAAATTTTCATTTATTATTTTATGTATGTTAAATTTTTTTTAAATTGTTTATGATACTCATTATTTTTTATAAAATGTTTTTAATAATTTTATATATAAGAATTATAAATTTATCATCTCTATTTTGAAAATTGGTGTGAGCATTACAAAGGATAAAATAATAAAATTGTGTGACTAATAGTTAAAAAAACAATTTTAGAAAAATAATATACACTATTCTTATATTTATTATTACTAATTGAATTAACAAATTATCTTTTTTTTTAAATATTAACAACTCTTTTTAATTCTCATATGATTCATATAATGAGTATACAAAATTTTACACACCATTTGATTAATCTAAAATTGTAAAAGGATTTAAAAATTTAATGATATTTTGACCTAATTAAAATCTAATTATCATATAATTAAAAAATAATATTTATTATGTTTCTAGCACTAAAATCTAATTATCATATAATTAAAAAAAATATATTTATTATGTTTCTAGCACTTTTCACTTACTTGATCAATTTGATTAGTTAGAATAATATTTTTTTTAAATGGTTAAAAGAATAAATTAGCTTAAACTTGTATTTTTTAGGTCATTCATAAGATTATATATTTTTTATGTTATTGATGGTATTTATAAGTTTTTGTTTATATAATTTAAACAAAAAAAAATTTCTTTCAATTTTTGTGTTTTTTTATTAAGTCCTGACTTTAACATTAGAACAGGGCCTCCAATCATCTTGAGACGGCCCTGCGTATAAAGTACGAATAACTAATCTCGATCTTGACTTAATTTAATACCCAAGCATGGGTTTTCAATACTCTCAATCATCATTTCTCGTCTCTTAACGCTATCTTGTTTTGTTGGTTTAGGTTCAATACTGCCCTAGTTTTCAGAAAATATTTCTTTCACGCTTGTACCACACATAACTTTCTCAACTACATTCTTGTGCATTTCAACTGACTTGAATTTGTGTGGCACAGTAAACCCAACAAATTCAATTTCTGCATCATAAAAACAACATAAATACAATACAAAATTAAAATACGCAAACAATAATAACAACAACATACAACTAATACCTCAAGCACATCGTGGGTACACTTCTCGGACACCTTCTCAAGCTCTTGCTTATTCATACTCTCTCGCTCCTCTTACTCCTTTGGACACTCTCCTGCACCTTCCACAACAACCTCTCCATCACCCCCTCCAATATCTTCTCCCATTTCTCCCTCCACATTCTATATAGCCTTTATTTCCAATACATTATTATTATTATATATGCAAACTCATGCAAGTCTCATCATTTTTTGAATATGATAGAATATTGAGTTCCCACAGGTGTGATGACTCAATCATTGAATTCAATCCACATAAGCACAACTTCTAGAAGATTGTAGAAGCTGTGGGAATAATATTTGTTGGGATATTCCTTGAATTTAGGGAATTTTCTTTTACAAAAGACAGGGAAGGGTAATGCATTCAAAAAAATTGTCACAGACGATAAGGAGGGAAATTTTCTCTAGTTTAGAAGCAATTCTGCTCTGGTTTAGGTGTTCTTAAATTTCTGGTTTAGTTATGTTTTCTCTCCTATAACAAGAGTAGTAAGCTCAACCACTTGCAATAAATTATGGTTTTTATCAAAATGAGTCTAACCGAATAGAATTATGTCAAGCTTATGTCTGTTGCATACAATTAAGATCTTAGAAATTTAACTTTAAGTTTAACTAACTAAAATTTGGAAACAGTTAAGCTCTGTAAATTAGAATTATTAAGCAAAAGAATAAGTTTAACAAAGATAAAATAAATGAAGCTAAAAAATCTCTCATTATCACACTTCATGGCATGATGCACATTGCACCCCTTGCTAAAATGGAAATCAAATCAAAGTTGCTGGCAAAGTCTAATTGTGCAGCCGCGGACATCAATTAAGAAAGGTATTTAAAAAAAGGTACACACACACACACACACACACATATATATATATATATATATATATATATATATATATATATATATATATATATATAAGGTGAATCTTCAATCATATTCATGAATGATATGCTGTAATTGTTGTTAAACAATGTGTGAAAAGATTGCCATCCTAAATCACTCATCTTATTTAGACTGCTACATAATGGGTGATAAAACGTTAACATATATAGTAAAGCTGCAATATAACATGAGTTATTGATGAGCATACTATGATTGCGACAAATTTTGCCCATTTCTAAGTAACTCAGAAGCAATTATTTATTATAAGTCAATCATGAGTTATTTTAATGAATAAAGTGAACTCAATATTATGATATCTAATAATTTAAATAACTTGTGTATTATCCAGTATTTTAAAGTTCTAACAATAACAACAATATCACTCTAACCTTCCAAATTTTCACAAAACACAAATTCTATCACTCATAACCATCAAATCCAACCAAATACAAAATAAAAATCAAAAGGTGTAAAGCAAAAATAAGAAGCAAAATGGAGCAGGGAACCGATATTACCGACACCGACGCAAACGAAACACGCTGTTACTGCAGTCGCGGGCACGGATCGAAGAAATCTTAATCCAAAATCCCTATGTTTCTAACCTTATGATTCAAATAGAAAAAATAAGCAAGTGAAAAAACCTCAAAATAAAGAAGAATTTGTATACCTACCTTTGAAGATTCTGACGAACACTTCAACTCCGGTTTGTGAATTCTGGGCCGACGAATAGAGAAGAGTGCGCTGTTGGATTCGTTCTTTATTTCTGGTGGAGAATTGATGGCCGACGAGGAAGAATCGATGTCTGGCAAGGGAGAATCAATGACACATATGAAGAAGGTGGTGAATCGACGACACAGATGAAGAAGGTGGTGTATCGATGGCTGAAGGTGGTGAATTGATGGTGGGGTTACCGGAACATGACGACTAAGATGAAGAAGAATCAAACAGTTTTTGGGATGAAGAAGATTCTGCGCCAAAACTGTGAATGGTCAAAATTGTGCGCCCAAATGAAACGTATCCGCCAAAAAACGTGTTTTGGTTTTCTTTTATTTTATTTACTATTTTATTAATTAAATATTATATAAACAATAGCGATTTCTTCAAGACGCTAACATAGAAACATGTTTTCTTTGTTTAATTTTATTAATACATATTATAAAAACAATAGCACTTTTCGTATAAACCCTAATATAGGATAGTTTAATATTAGCGTTTCACAAAAGTGCTATCTTAGTGAATAAAACTAATAGCATTTTTCCGAAAGTGTTATCTTAATGTACAATATTAATAGCATTTTGAGAAAATCGCTATCTTACTGAAGTTTAACAATAGCGTTTTTCCCTAAAGTGCTATCAAAATCACATTGTCTGTATTTTATAATAGCGCCCGAACATAAAGTGCTATTATAAATGTGTTTTTTCCTTTTTAATAGCACTTTTTTTAAAAGTTCTATTAAATTAGCGACACAAGATATCAATTTTGGCATAGTGATTTTTGGGTATGATTATGTGATGCGGCTGAATCTTTATTTAGTGCGTGATTGTTATTATCATGTGTGGTTGTGATGTGAACCGGTTATGTTTGAAGATGAGTGATTATGTGAAATAAATTTTTAGATGATGTGTTGCATGATGTGATACAATATGGTTGTATGATTGTCTAAGTAGGGGGATTTTCCTAAGTGGTCAAATTTCCATTTGCATCATCATTTTATGGCATATGAATTGTTTGCCTTACGGGCGGATTGCCTTTGTGGCGGATTGACTTAGAAGCATATCCTTGTAAAATAAAGATTTATTTTATCATCAAAATTTTAGAGATGAAGATTTATAACGTCTTAAACAACTTATTTTAATCATTTGCATCTAATTATGGTTTTAAAATTTATCATGGATGATTGCTTTGTAAAATAAAAAAAAAAGAATAGTCACATTTTTAAAAGTAAATGGAAATTTAAAGTAATATTTTGAACCAAAATCGGGGGCGTTACAACATGTATCAATAGAAATAGTACACACAAAATGATAAGAATGGATATTGGCGTATCAAATACTCATAAAAGAAGTTAACAAAAGCTATTACAAAGCACAACCTTTGCACGTGTACTATCTTCATAATTTTTGTGTCTGAAAAAGAATTTTAATAGTAAAAACAAGACAAAACAGAATATGAACATGAACATGAACATGAATAAAGACAAAACGGGGTTGTTTATGATAGTTTATGGTGACGAGAGAAAGGGTAGTTTATGGTAAGCTTGGCATCTTTCGTTCTTAGTTAGATAATTGATTTATAGCTATAGATAATTAATTTACATTATCATTTGTATCACAACCATTCACAAGTAATACTTTATTTGTGATTAAAGAAAAATTAAATATTTATAAAATTTTATTTGTTGAAATCCCCTCTAGACATGACCATCGTGGATGGAAATGACTCCCATGGGCTATGTTCTTGTCTTCTTTCTTTTTATCGGCTCCTCGGCGAGAGCCTTCCTCCTGTCGGGCACTCTTGGAATTTTCCTTGTGCCGTGAATTCCGAACCGTGTGGGCGTCTCTATGCCCACGGCCTTGGCGAATTCGAGGTTTTTCTAACCCAACGGTCAAATGAGTTTCTAAGATAGCCCGAGACAGGGGGCCTCGGCATTCTTCCTCTTCGGCGCTGTGGAAGGGGGACGACGAACGGTTGTAACTTCGCCTATGATGTCAACGATGAACCGCAGGCTTCGGAGAAGGTGATTGTGACTGTCTCTTTGGCCGCGAGGATGGTGAGCGTTGGCGAGAGCGGTGATCTTCCTTGCTATTTTTGGCAATAGAGGAAGGATGGTATCTTCGCGGAGGAGAATGGTGACGTTTCTTGGCTGCAAAGGTATCCTGCTCAGAACATGAATGTTTGCAAGGAGGGGTCTTGGCACTGTGTTTCTGCTCTAGTGCCCCAATTCGGTCGTTCTGCTGTCGGATCAAGGCGTTGGTCTGATTCAGGACGGAGAAGATGGCCGCCATGGTGGGGTCAACCTGAGCTGGCTCGGCAACCAGAAAAGTGCTATCAAGAATAGCCTCTTGATGAACTTTGTCGCTGGTATCCCCGTAGTGGAAGTTGGTATTGTTACGGGCATCCTCCAAAGAAGGAGAAGCTGCATGTCCATCACGAAGCTGAGAAACATTGTTGTTGGGAGGTACGATGAGCTCAACATCGTTCTTTCACATATGTGCAGCGTCTAGAGTGGAGAGGTCTTCGTTGTTGCCGGCCATGAAAGATGAGAGGTGATAGCTTTAGTTTCTGAGTTCTTGATAGCGCAAGAAGCGGTCAAGAAAGTGCAAGAAAGAGAAATGGGGAAGCAAGTTTTCCCTCAGACGGCGCTACTGTTCGCTATGTACAGAACAGGTGGCCAACAACGGTAGGCTTGATCTTCGGTGATGGTTGAGAAAAAGGGGGTTGTACCTGCAAGGTACTATAATGTCAAAGTAAGTAAGAGAACAACAAGGTACAATAGAAAGTATGAGATTTATGGCAAAGTTTGGATTACCTTGCCCTCTAGAGGTAGATGGCTATTTATAGCATTCTCGTTGGAGTGGAGTGCATCTCCTATCTTTGTGGGCCTATGCGTGATTTCCATCCCAGAATACAGGGGACTGTTGACTAGGTCTTGACTAGTCGTGTCCGGGATACTAGCCATCGCTGGGGACAAGGTCCCAGCGTGCTCGGCTAATCTTCAGTCGTGCTCGATCGAGGGGGAGATGTCTTTCCTATCGGCTATTGTGGGTTGAGCCAATGCTTATTGGACCGATTTATGCCAAGGAGTGGATCGGGCCAATTGGAACAATAGAGCTAATCCAGAACAATAAGTTTCCTAAACAATTAATCTCACAAAACTTATGCTAGTAAATAAGATCAAATCAAACAATGCAAACAAACTTTTAGAATCATCAATCTTTTAGATTTTTAGTTTATATAAACATTAATTGAATTTCTTATCTACATATGTTCAAATGAAATAGGCTTTTACGTAGGCTAACAAGTCAATCAGACCCTTGAAAAGGCCAGACTTAGGCCTAAAAATAAGCATATGACAGGCTACAGGTTAGACTTAGGCTTGCATATATATTTTTTTGCAGGGCAGACTCAAATTTGGCAAAGTCTAACTTAGCCCAACATATTTCCACCCCTATATACTTTTCTTTAAGTCTTATATTTTTGCATTACTACGGTAAAAAAATTGTAGAAAAAAATAGAATTCTTCATATAAGGATATTCATGTCCGACCTTCCTTTTAAAGAACGTCATTGATGACATGATATAAATAGTACTCCCTCTAGTCCCTTTTATAAGAGACACTTCATATTTATAGATTTATTGAATAATGAATGTATTTGGTATGTAATGTAGATCAGATATATTATTTATTTAATAAATCTAGAAATGTAAAGTGTCTCTTATAAAAAAGACCGAAAAAAATACTTTGTATTTTTCGATTCTTTAATATGACTTAGAACATATTTGTTTACAATATTTCAAAATATAATTAATATTAGGCTTAATTACAGTTTTGGTTCTTCTATTTTCTCGGATTCACAAAATTGATCCCCCTATTTTAAATTTAAACAGTTTTGGTCCCCTATTTTAGATTTAAACAATTTTGGTCCCCCTTCCAAACTTTTTCACATAAAATTAACGATATTTTCACTTTTTAAATGACAAATTACTTGTAAAATATGACAAATCATTGTATATAAACTTATTATTGAATTTCGTAGATAAAAATATAAATTAAAAAATAAAAAATCTCATCGATTTTCTTTGAAAAAATATGAGAGGGGGACTAAAACTGTTTAAATATAAAATTGGGGACCAAAATTGTTTGAATTTAAAATAGAGGGGCTAAATTCGTGAATCAGACAAAATAGGGGGACTAAAACTGTAATTTAATCTTAATATTATTAGCATCTAGGTTCTTGAAAATGGCTTAGAACATCTTTGTTTACAAATTTCAAAATATAATTAATACTACTAACATCTTTAGATAACATGTATTTATTTTCATCTTAATTTTATTTAATTATAATAATTATCTCAAAATACAATTTTAATATCGTAGACAAAAAATTATAAAAGAAATACACGCGTTAACGTAGTAAAAAAAAATAGATAGACAAACACGAGAGTCTGGACGCTTTTTAAAATAAAAGTCATATATTAATTTATTAATAATTTGATTCAATAAGTTAGTAGATTTATTGAATTTTAAAATTAAAAAAAAACAAATCAGTTTGGCTTAAAAGATGAGAATTTCTTTATTGACCCCAATGGAGGTGACCCAGCGAAATTCCTAACTTGCCCCTGCTTCGGAGATGCATCTCCGAAGTAAATTTTTTTACCAGATTTCAGAGATGCATCTCCGAAAAAAATCGCAAAAATTGAAATTTTAATTAATTTGGAGATGCATCTCCGAAAAAACCTCAAAATTTTTTTTTTCGGATATGCATATCCGAAAAAATTCCAAAAATTAAAAATTTTAGGATATTAATTAATTCACATATCATAAATTTGATATAATTTATAAGTTATAAATAATAATTATATATTTCTATTCTAATTCATATTTTAAAATTTAAAGATAATTTCAATTATAAAAAGTTAAAATAATTCTAATTATTAAAATGTAGTTATAAATAATTCCGAATCATGTTTCTACGGTTGATAATAATGAAATAGATCAAGTAAGAATACGGATAATAATAATAATAATAATAATAATAATAATGATAAAAAAAATATTTTTCATAATTAATTATGATAAAAAATCATTTTTCATTTAGTTAAAAAAATTAAAAGAAGATTTTGTCTTAATTTTATTTAGTAAATAAATTTTATATTTAATTTTATATAATTCAAAATTTACTTATGAAATTAGAATGTTTTTAATTTATATAAGTTAGTAAAATAATTTTTAACTTTAAAATTGTTTAAAAAATTTTGTTTATAAAATAAATTTTTATAACTATAAAATTGTTTTTGAAAATTAATTTATAAAATGATTTATCATAAGAAAAATAGAAAATAAATATCTTTATTATTATTATTAATAATAATTTTTTTTATAAAAATAAAATGTTAATTTAAATATTTATTAAGTTAATATTATTATTACATCTTGATTATAATGATATATATTTAATAATATATTTTAATTAATACAATTAATTATATTATTAATTATATTGATTCAACTTAATTTTAATTTTTTAATAATTATTGAATTTTTTCGGAAATACATATTCGAAACATTCCAAGACCTAAAATTATAATATTTCGGATATGCATTTCCGAAAACACCCCCTCTCTAAAGAAAAAAAGTGCAATTCTGAAATCAACTTTTATTTAAAAAAAGTGATTTCAAAAATGCATTTCCGAAATATAGGGGTATTTTAGGATTTTCAGCGCGTGTGACCAAAAAGACTAGGGGTCAATAAAGAAATTCTCTAAAAAAAGATTGGATATTTCTTAGGGTATGTTTGGATTGATGGAATATGATGGAGTGGAGTGGAATGGAATGGAATAAGTTTATGTTCCATCATTTGGATTGATTAAAAACAGATGGAATAGAGTGATATCAGATGGAATGCATTCCATCCCATTCCATCACTTTCCACAATTTTTTGTACCCTCCGATTTAGACGGAATGAAAAAATCACTCCATTTCATCGTGAAGTTCCCAAACAATGGAAAGACGTATTTATTCCATTCTGCTCCGCTCCGCTCCGTTCCATTCCGCTCTCTATCCCGCTCCGTTCCATTCCATTCCGCTCTGTTCTTTTTATTTTATCCAAACATAGCCTTAAAGATTAATTTGGTAATTTATTCCTAATGGAATAGGTTTTCAAAAAGCCAAGTCCTAATTAAAACCAAAACTCAAGTTATGAACAATTGTATCTTGTTGTGACCGGTAGCTTGAGAATGTATCGCCACCAACATGAAAACGATACCGTTCTTCCCGTTTTCACTCAACCTCTTTCTCCCAACGGCGGTGAATCATGTTCCCATCTTCCGGAAGAACTCATCATCGAGATCCTCCTCAGACTTCCGGTAAAATCCCTCCTTCAATTCAAATGCATTTGTAAATTCTGGAAAACCCTAATTTCAAATCCTCAATTTATTAAGCGACATCTACTAATCTCGAACGCCAAACCAAGCTTAACCCACCAACGACTGTTCTTTTCTTTCATGACTGATCCCCGCCAACTCTTATCTTACCCTTTGAAGCCATTGTTCCAAAACCTATTACCTCCTGTTAGCTCCAGCGGGACGATGAAATATTGGATTATAGGTTCATGCAATGGTTTGTTGTGTTTGTATGGTCAATCTCGACATTGTTTCAAACTGCACAACCCTTCTATCATGTTCAAATCCAAAAAGTCGCCAAGTGCTGCTTCACTTGATTGGATTTCTAACCAATATGGCTTTGGTTATGATCAAGTTAATGACAAGTACAAAGTACTACTTGTTGTGCGAAATATGAATGATCCAACTCAAACTTTAACCAAAGTTTATACCTTTGGTGATGATTCATGGAAAACCATTCAGAATTTCCACCTTACACCCATTAGGCCGTCAGGGAAATTTGTGAGTGGCACTCTTAATTGGATTGTTAAAAAAAGAGGTGCAGGTTCTAATCAAAGTATGATACTTTCCTTTGATCTCGAGAAGGAGACTTATAATGAAGTTTTGCTGCCTCAAACTGACGGTGACAAAGTGTATGGACATACTCTCTATGTCTTGAATAATTGCCTTGGTGTGTGTTATGAGACTAACCAAACTCATTGGGTTGCGTGGTTGATGAAAGAGTATGGAGTTTTTGATTCATGGACTAAATTCATAACCATCCCTCTTGACAAGTTTAACAAACCACAATGTTTTCTTATTCCTCTGTTCATATCAGAAAATTGTGTTGTTCTTCTAGTGAACAAATATAATTCCCACTTTATCCTATTTAACTTAAATAGTGGTGAGTTGGACTATTCATGGGATTATTTTATAAAAAGTGTCTTCAATTTTCGACGCAATCTGCATATCTGTAGTGAGAGTCTTGTATCCCTATGATGGTAAGTCAAATTTGTGAAACCTTTTAAGTTTTACTACAATCACTTTATGGTAATTCAATTAATCTTTGCGATCTTCTTTTTATTCAATATATAGTAGTATTATATCATGCAGAAACAAAACATGAAGGCAATATTATGTTTTAATAGGGTGCAGTGGGCATGAAGACATATGCCATTACGACAAATCGCAGGAAAGATCTGGATGTTCTGAGTTACTATAGTAAAATAGGTGGCATGAAGCATTAGAGAAGCTTCACAAAACAAAGAATATTGTGAAGGTTGGTGCTCTCTTAGTATTATTAAAAACCACGAATTCATTAGAAGCTCTGAATCTTCTTTCATAGACAAGGGCTTCTGATGAGATTTGAATGTGTGCCTCAAAGACAAGTGAACTGGTTATGTCATTCTATTTGATATAATTTTTGTTTCATATTTATTTATTTATTTATTTATTTATGATATTCCTTTCTTTCAAATATGATTAATCCTCCAAGTTGACTTGCAATAATATTAGTAAGTTAAACTTTGTTACAATAAATATGCAGATCAGCTATGGAATTTTCATGACTGTTCTGTTGGTTAAACTAAGCCACAGAAGTTGTAGAGCATAATGAAAAATTGAAAATAGTGTAGTTAGTTTTGCGATGTTAATTACAATATGGACCAAGCAATGAATTTGCATTAGCTGTTGTGTTTGGAGTTGTGATATCTTGGAAGGGGTCTTCATAAACTCGTGTACAGGATGATACAAAAGAAGTTGATACTCTTTGAAAATATAAACTATTCTAATATTTGCAATTGCTGCGGTAACCATGTTACCATGTATGTATCGGAGTAGCCTTTAAGTGAGATACCTAAGTTGTAATGAATGAGGGAAATGTCTGTTTCTGTATTTCCTCCATAATTATTTTCTAGCTTACTTCAAGGACATGAAATATTGATACTTTTGTAAAACACTCCATTAAATCTCATTTAATTCTAACCCATTATAAGAAAATGCTGCACTCCAAGACAAACCACAAAAACAGTTTCCTACTAGAAGAAAAAAATGCAGAAAATTAATTAACCGAGAAGCTCATTGGGTTTGATACCTAGTCACATTAAAGACACTAAGGATTCAAAGCTCATTGCGGTTGATGCCTAGTCACATTGAAGACACTTCCTAATTTATCCTATATAACTTAAATAGTGGTTTTGGTTTTTAGTTTTAAAAAACTACTACTATTTAGTAAATCAAACAACCTTCTATTGTTCTTCCCATGTTCATTACACAAAATGGTGTTGTTCTTCTAGTGAACAAATGCACTTCCTAATTTATCCTATATAACTTAAATAGTGGTGAGTTGGGTTATTCATTGATAATTACCATCATGGTTAGGTTCAATCTCCACAATCTGCATATTTACTTTTGTATGCCTTTGATTGTAAATCACGCAAACATTACTATTTGTGATTTTTTTTTTTTGAACAAAATTTGTGATTTTTTTTAAATAACCACTTTTTCAAAAATAATATTCAAATAACCATTCTTTCAAAAAAAAATATATCGCATTGGGATCAAAAGATCAAAGAAATTGGATTAGGGTTTTGATTTTTGTATATTAACTTAAACCTAATCATTTTTAATCATTTTTAAAGTTGAATAAAACCTAAGTGAACAACTAGGGATCATGTTAACATCTTCAAGGTAAGGTTACCTTAGCCCTAATTGGTTCACAAATATATACAAGTCATTTGATGAAGATCATTTAAGAACATTTGATTTAATGGCCTTTAAAAGGTATAAAAAAACATTAGTATTTGATTTAATTTAATATTAATTAAATAAATAATATTTTTGTGATTTTAAAATATATTCATAAAATATACAAGGTAAGTAAGGAGTGTTCAAAAAATCAAGCAAAAAAGAGTTAGTTTGCTATTTTAAATAATTAGTCAAAGTTGTGAAGAAAAATAATAAAAATGGTGATTAAAAAGAAGTTTTTGTTGCCAAAGGGATTTGAACCCACGCCCTCAAAGTTACAGGTTAAAACCTTAGCCATTAGACCAGGTGTTTGTGTTGATCATTGAATATGTTCAATAATTGAAAATTCTAGTGGCACACGATGAATGTTGTAACAGGTGTTATGACATCCACTTCAGAACTTATAATAAACTTTGCAAAGAGTAAACAAAAATAGTAAGGAACACGAGAGATTGTTTACCCAGTTCGGTGTGAAACAACACCAACTCTGGGGGCTATCAAGCCAGGGAGGAAATCCACTATAAGCAGTATTAATTCAGAGCTAAATTACCCGTTTACAACTCTTCACTTAAGACCTACCCAATGCAATTTCAATCTAACACTAGACCTGAGTTCCTAATCACTCCCCCTCAATCACAGCAGTGATATCAAAAACAAGCACAAATAAAACCAGAATGAAGACACACTTCAAAACAAATCTGATCTTGCTTAAAAGCTTCAATCAAAAGACACAGCACTCGTGCTAAAAAGCTTTGAGTGACACAAACAATTACAACTCAAAACATCCTATTCCAATACAATCATCAAAGTGACAATTGCTTGGATTACAAGTAACACTAACACAAACACACGTGAAAATAAACACAATGCACAAAATTCTTCACGCCAAAATCTCTGCCTCTGAAAGTAGGATTATCAATCTTCTTATAGGAAGCACTTGGGCCTTTGGCCTTCCAAACATAAATTAGGGTTAACCAAGTTAACCTAATTTCCACATAATCAGGGTGTTCACACATATGCTGTAGACGATATATTTTAGCACAAACCATACAACACAGAATATACAGTTTCCTAAATTGTAGCCTGAGATGAATAAGGAAACATAACAACTAAATATAACAGCCACTACTGTCAGATACTGATGTCATGACATCGAGCATGACATCCAACCAAAAACCAGTATTAGCTCAACCATACAACCCTGCAAAACACTACACATAGCGTGTCATGTCATTAGTCAAGACATCAAAACACACAGGAATGTTTTACCACAAAATGCAGCCAATATAAAAACATCTACCATTATATAATAAAATAAGCTTTAAATCATGAAAAATCACAAAAACTACAAAGAGGGGATCAAACCCACGCCCTTGGCAAGGAAAGAGACTTAGAGACAAGCGCATTACCACTGGGGTGGCCATACATACACTAACTAAAACGCAAACAACTCAATATATTTTAAAACAAGTTTCAGTTTTCAAACAAATGAACTTCATCTTCTTCCTCAAGAACATGATTTTCTGGAAATTCGATTTTAATCAATACTCAACCATTTGACAAACTGTAAACATGAAAATTACTCCATTTTTTATCACGATTTCAAATATGTATCAACCATGAATTTATTTTAAACCATGGATCAATAATTTTTCCAGAAAACCTCAAGAACCCTAATTTTCTAATCTCAAATTAAATGATATATACACATGATAAATGAATACCAATAGAGGGCTTTTGATCCTTACATCATGCTGAATATAATATAATCAAGTTTTATTCAAATGATACACAAATGCTAGAGTTCAAAATCAAAAAACTTACCTCTGCAAGTGGAGATCGAAATGTGTTTTAGAGCACTTCCAGAAGTGATTGAATGATCTGGAAAACTTCCTTGGACCTAGGTGAAGCTACTTGAATGATTAGAATAGTTTGAAGTGGTTTGGAATGCCCTGCTCGAATCCAACTGCAAGTGGTTGAAGTGAAAATGGTGGATTGCACTTGGAGTTGTTACAGGTGTAATGTGATGGATTGAACAACTTCTACGGGGTGTATGGAATGTGTTTGAATGGTTGTTTGACACAGAAACAACTTAGAACTTAAAAACTCTAAGTTTATGCAAAATGGAAATTTAAAGTTTCAATGAGATGATGACTTTGTGAATTTTTGTGTCTTTGGTTTGAGAATCAAAGACCTCTATTTATAGGAACAATTTGTGGTTTGGGGAGGGGTGGAACAAGACCATTTGGTGGATTCAAACTCAAATTGCATAAATTTGCTTATTTATGAAGAAATGAAAAAGTTATGGTTCCCATGGTGAAGTACAAACTTTAAACATGACTTAGTGTGGTTGTTCTGCACATTAGGGAGTTACTTGTTGGATTTGTGTTACTTTTGGTGCAGAGCAATCAAGTTAGAGACTCAAGACAAGTTGGCTTTGTGATTAAAGCTTCTTTTCAAGAATGGAAGTCAAGCATTTATGCCTAAAATGGAATGATCTTGTGAAGAAAGTCTTAGAGGGATATTTTCAAGCAAGAAGGTCTGTAACACAAATATTTTGCATATTGGAATGGATTTGCAACTTGGTTCTTCATGGAAAATGACTTGTAATTCAAGAATGGAAGCCCAACTTCATTCCTTCATTACTCCTAGCTCATAAATGCTATGGAGGAGTTTTAGTACTTTTTGGAAAGTCCTAAACATCCTTACAACTTTAATGTTTGGTGTTTTCTCAAATTCTCAAAGGATCATAATGAAAATGGCCTCAAAGTCACTTACTTTTAGAGTTCAAAACTGTTTTGGAAAATTTTCCAAGTGTTGGAGAATAAGTAGGCAACTTCATGGCTCCATAAATTAAAATCCATTCACTTCTTGGAAAAATGCTCACAGTGACAAAGTTGTAGATTTTGACTTTTCTTCAAATGAGAATTTGGAGCACAAAATTTGGCCAAGTATTGATGAAGTTATGGCCTTTCAAAGTTGAGTAAAAACATGTGTTTTCTTCATGAAAAAGTCAAAACCCTAATTGTTGTCTTTTAGATCTTTGATTGATTTTCTTGATTTTTCTTAATCAAATGATTTTAATAATTATATATCCATGATTTTTATCTTCAAAACTCCATGGTTGACCAAATTCCTCAAAAGTCAAAGGGATCTTGAATAGTTGACTTTTTCCAAATGAATTGATTTCTTCTAAGCATCAATGGAATCAAGCTCTTCTAGCCAAATGGATGTTATGAGTGGATTAAATGAGACATTATAGATCCTTGAATCATGATTTGAGCCATGGAAACATGCTTTGACCAAAAATCAACTTCCTAGAGAATTAGGTCAAAAAACCTAATTGTGGACCAGATGAATTTGAAAGTTGTTGATCTTGAATTGAAACACACTTGGGCTTGGATATTAATGAGGAGAATAACTTGAGCATATGATAAAGCTTGAGCTCCTTTGTGAGCCTCAAAACCCTAATTTGCTCGAGCCTCTTGACCAGTCACCTACCTTATGAAACAAGCAACAAGCAGACACAATCTTTTTTTTGTATATTTTTTGTTAGTAAATGATACATGAATGTATAATGATGATGTATAATGATAATGATGATGATGATGATGATGATGATGATCAAACTCTTGGTGCTTAATGCAAAATGAGGTGGGATCTCAGGGTCAAAAATTGGGGTACAACAATAATCAATTTTTTTAATCATAATCTTAATCAAAAACCAAACACCCTTGTTTCAGTTGATTGGGTAAATCAATCAAGAGTCCTTGCGATACGACTTAAGTGTCACTTCCATTTTACTACACCTTAATAACTTGTTTTTGACCCATGTGCAATAGCGAATCAGTGCTTGAGATTTGTTTTTCTAAGTGGTTTCTTCTTTGGATTTGTCTTCTTCACCTTTGGAGATACAAGAATTGGTGTTAGGTTATAGATTTTGGACTATTGTTCTTGAGAAGGTTGGTCACCAAAAGAGGCCAACATCTCTTCAATGATTGCATCTATTTTTGGGTCATCCAAATCTTCATTAGCATTAGCAGCATCCACATATCCACTAGCAGCAGTTGGGATTTTTCCCTTGGTCCTTGGTGTTTTTCTCTACAACATAGTAAGTTGATAAGTCATAATTAGTTTATAACACAGTGTTGATGAAGAATAGTGCAACATAGTAAGTTTATGAAAGCTACATTTCTTTTCAATGCATTTGGGTCATGTTCATTGTTTTGACATTTCCTTAAATTATGACCAAACTTATCACACTCAGTGCATCTATAAGCTACACAAGGCCTCATAATCTTTGACACTGTTTCATCATACTTTATAAACCTTAATTTCTTAAGCCTACCTGAACCATTCTTATGCTTTGGTGGTAACATATCTTCAATATCCACAGTTGGCCACATGTACATCCCATTGATGGGAGTAACATTATGTTGATAACACTTTTGATATGCCTCTCTCATATAACATGCATCAACATATAATTTTGGGTTCAAACTTTGATAATGCATGGCAGAAATAACATGTCTACAAGATATTCCTACTAAATCCCAAAAATAGCATGAACATTTTTTTACCCAGATCCACTTTAAATTGAAGTCTATTATATGGGTGATGAACTTGCCATATCTCAGTCATACTCCAAGTTGGAAGCCATTGTTTGCACATTAAAACCTCTTTAAGTCTTTTTCTAGGCACATGCATAACATTATGTTTCCAAGGTTCCTTAAATTAGTGGCCACCATATTCATCATGTAGTTCCTAACCCTATTTTTTTGTCCCCAAGGTGAGCACCTAATTTTTTAGAGATCCATTTCAACGAATACAAATAGACAATACATACTTTGTTACTATCAACACAATGGAACCTCTATAAAGTAAAACAAAGAATAAAAAACATACATTTTTGAAAGCTTCAACGAGTCTTGAATGAAATGAAACAAAACAAAAACTAAGTTACATGCAAACTATGAAAGCGACGAATTGGCCTTCCACCTTGGATGAAATTAAAGAATAGTATAAATAAAATCAAGTTGCAGTTTCGAAAATGAAAACGAAACGAGATTGAAGAGTTTGCAGCTTCAAATTAGAGTTTGAGTTGGAGCAAAAATAAAGAAAAAGAGGATTGACTCAGATTTTTGAAGAAAATTACTCACACCATTTACTTTCAATAATTAGTGATTACTACCATGAATAAATGTCACAAGTGATAAATTAAAATTGAACAATAATAAAGTATTACTCCAATATATGCATTCAATGTCATAGATTATGTTGATTTAATTTAATGATAGAGCTTAAAGATAGTGCACTGAGAGTCTAAACTAACTTTACACATACAACCAATTAAAATCCTTACACTTGTCATTGCCATGTTATATTAGTTTTTTAAAATTAAAATTGTATTTTAATTAGATAAATGGTTGTGATTAGTTAACAGTGTAAAAATATTTTACACTGTAGGTGCGTATCCTTTTTCTCTTGAAATTAATCTTAAAATAAAAAAAAATGTATGGTTGATTTTTTTTTGGGAAATGCTAACTAGTGTCCTTAAGGCAATGATTAAGACTTTAAAATAGTAAATTTATCTCAGTAATCTGCGTATTTAATATCTTAAAAATTAAAATGTTAAATTTTTTATAAAATATTTTTTTTTTTAAAATGCTTAATCATTATCCCGAAAACACTAGTTAGCAAAGATTTTTTTTTATAAAGTTCGCCCGCATGAAAGAGAAAAAAAATACCTGTCTGCCCTAAAAACTTTAAATTGAAATGTGTGAAATTTTATATATTCCTGTTTATATGGAATAGTGACTACTCTGAGATCGTTGCTTGCTTTCAATTTTAGAGGGTTTAAGAGTCTCTGTGTCGCCGCTACAACCGCATTCTCCACCTTCCACTCTTTTTTTCTCAACCAAACACAAACACAAATGAATCGACGTGCGAATCGTTCTCTCTCCAACGCCTTCTTCGCAATCACACACTCCTCTCGCCAATCCCCACTCCCCACTTCACCAATCCCCTTTACACCACCGATTCAAACCCTCTCAACCTCAAAGTTCCACTCTTTTTCCAAAATCACCGACACCCATTTCACGATTCGGCACAACCTAAGAAATTTCAGTAATGGGTCAAGCGAGTTGGATCACAACAAGGAAGTGGACGAAATCAACCTCAAGTTTGCAGAAGCGAGGGAAGAGATAGAGATGGCGTTGGAGTCAAAGGAGACGGTTTATTTCAACGAAGAAGCTGAGTGTGCTCGTGCTGCTGTTAATGAAGTGTTGTCGAAGTTCGAAGGGTTGTTGGCGAAGTTGCCGGAGAAGGAGAGGGGGGCTTTGCAGAGGGCTATGGGTCTCAAGATTGAACAATTGAAAGCTGAACTTTTGCAATTGGATGAGTAAGATACGAGTTTTATTATTATTGTTTTGACTTATGGTTCTTACCTGTTAGTTAATGGCTTCAATTGGTGATTGTAGCTTATAAATTATCAATTTATCAGAGTATTTATTAAATAGGCAAGAATTTTGAATAAATGTATTGTAATGTAAGACACCTCTTGATAATTTACTCGTTGGGATTGATAATTCACAACTTAAGCTTTTATTCATTTAAAGGGATATTGCAGCATTTGTAATTTTTTTATTTTGGTTTGACACAACCTTGATTTACATCATTTGGCTGAATGAATGGGATTTACAAGCCCTCTGGTTTTGGGGAAATGATTGAAGAGGTGAAGAAATTAGTTCATTAATATATTTAGGAGAAATTATGGTCACCAAACCATGAAATATGCCACCACATCTATTTTATAAAAGACATCAAGCTCTGATCAACTACATTAATCTCCCCTATTATGCTTAAACTACATTAAGGAGAGTATATCAGATGGAGAGAAGTTAAACAATTAGAGGTAGAGGGTGACCTAGAAAAATTATAAAATAAGTTATTAAGAAAGATCTCTAGATTAACAATTTGGATATAAGCATGGTTCTAGATAGAATATTATGGCAAAAGTTGAACCATGTAGCCGACCTCACTTATTGGGATAGGCTTGGTTGTTGTTGTTAAAGTGTTATGCTGCTACTTGACAACACATTGTACTAAATAGTATTTGCGCAACAGCGATTTGTTCAAGTTCCACTATGCTATAGCCACTATTTGACAATGCTGAAAATAAAGGGGAACTTGTCATGTCTACCAACGTAAGGGATGTTTATAAGACACTAAGAATGGACAAATTGAACGATGATACTCTCACACTCTTCATCTATAGAACCGAACCAAACATCTGACATTTTGTCCTATATGAGGCAGAGTTTCTCTATAGTGTGCTACCCTTTTTCTGGAGAAAAAAAGTATCATTTTTGTACCATGTAATGTTTTATTCTACATTTAATATACACTGAATATAGTATAAAACTCAATTTTTGGTGTTCTTGTTCTAACTTGCTAAGAAAGCAGCCCATTTTTACGACGGTTATAAATATCTAAACAATTTTTGGGCAAGTTTTCATGTGTGTTTTTGTTGTTATTCAGTTTGTTATACTTAACTGTGACAAATAAATTTATTGAAATTATCCAAGCGTTGGGAGTGAACAAATTGTGTTATATGCAGAAGTTGTGCATTATGGTGCAATCCATATTAACATAGCTTTCTGATTAAGTGATAATTCTCTAGAATAATATTAAGTTTTGTTTATTAGTATAATGACAAAGAAGGAAAAGTGTGACTATCATGGAATCTCCATCTTATTTGAGTGCCATGAGTTTAAGTTGTTTCTGAAATCAACAACAGCTGCTGGGAACATATAGGTTTCATGACCAATAGAATACTTGGGCGCATTCATGACCTGATGCTTCTTGGAATGACTTGCTTATAAACTGTTGGTTACGCCTAAAAGTTTATGCTTTTGAATCCTGATGATATGAGGAAAGCAAAATGTTTATATTGTTAAAAGCTTGTTATGTATCTCATAACAAGGTGCTACACTACGCCTGTAGTGTTGCGAATTCCATGTAGAGCTGCTTTGCGGTATTAGAATTCAACACCAGGCCCTCTAATGTTTTAGTCGGAAATTTCCTTAAAATCAAATGTGTAGCCTCTCATCTTTCTCCATTTCCATGCCCCTCAGAGGTTGACATTGCTTGCAATGGATATAGTATGACTGAGCTCTACTTCAAATTCTGCACAATGAAACAGATAAGGATGTGAAGTTACGTAGTAAAATAATCTGAATGCTTGCATCATAAAAGGACTGATAATAATATGGAAACTAGGGTTCATCTAGTTCAACCCGACAAAATTTGCCTGTAAGTTTAGAGAGAAACGTCTCACTTATTATAAATACATTTTTAGGCCATATTTCATTTAGTGTCAGACTCTAATGTCTTGACACACGCTCGCGTGCACTCAACCTAGAACTGGAGCATGACCCTAATGACCCAATAACAGGTATCTCAAGAGATGTTGAATAAGTTTTGATACCATCTTAAATTTTGGGTTGAACCTAATTCAACTGTAGGGGGCTTACCTATATGGGAGCTTCTTTTCCTACCCCACATGCACTTAGAAAGTATACTTCAAGTATGCTTCTGCAAAAGTTTTTGCCTTCTAAAAGTATACTTATGGCAAAAAAAACACATATGTAGCCCGTGTCTAGAAGTATACTTCCGGCAAAAACACATATGTATCCCATCTAGAAGTATACTTCCGGATGGGGATGTGGTTATTAAGAAACATATGGTGATAAAAATAGCTCTCCCCACTCGTGAACATATTTTCAGGTCATGTTTCATAAAATGTGTCAGCACTTCGGTCAAAACTCTTACTACTTCACATCGAAATCACCAACTTCTTTCTTCTTCTTCTATCTTTTGATTTAGCTCCATTGCAACCAATCTTGACCTCTGCCGAGGTGCAATTTTGAGACTTTAATGTATAAATGGCACTTACAAATTCGTATGAGATGTCTATTCGTAACTGTTTCTGTATTTTAACCTGACGAGTGCGCACCCTCTGAAAACATGAGTGTTAGACCATTTTTGCTATGCTAACATTTTTGTACTAATGCAAACCATGGTCTGGCATGGCAAAAGCTGCATTAGCTGGAGGTCCCATCCCACCTACAACATGCGGAACTACTTGTGAAGAGTCTTCCACTATGATCTCCACATGTGATCTGTGATCAAAACCCTCCCAGAGAAGGATAGTTTTATATTCAATGATTGAGAGATGCTAAGATGGGAATTAGTTTATCAGTAGCTGTAGTCTTTTGAAATTTAAAGGCTATATTCATTGTTCTGAAAATAAGCAGATAAACAGAAAAAAAAACTTGACAGATAAAAAATATATAAATATTGATAAAGATGCAATGTAAGTCTGGATTACATTGTTGAAATTATAAATCAGCAAGTGCCTTTCATAGTCACCGGTGTTTCTCTTTTGTCTTGTTCTTTTTCTTTTTATTACACAATTGTTTTCCATGGAAAAAGATATTAAGAAACAATACAAAATATTTTTTATACTAGATCTGCTAGGTAACAAACAAAAGACAAGGAGAATTGATAGAGCAAGCTGATGAACATGAGAATTCAACTTTTTGGCAAACACTGTCTGCAAAATCAAATTGCTGGTATAGGAACAAATCTAGTGTCTGCTAAGACACAGGGAAGAAGGAGGGGTAGTAGCATGGCTTGTTTGTTTTTGTCTCCTTGAATGATGCATCACTTTTCAAGCATTTCTTGCCTTTACCTGAATGGGGCCATTGTCCACACATATGTTTTATTTAACATGATATGTGTCAACTGTCAAGTATCTATCAACTTTATTGATGGTTAATTTTTTCAATGAATTTGACTTTATCATATTTAATCAGATCACTCTTCTCAATTATATTTTTTCTTCTAGGAGACTCAAAGCTAAGATCTTATTTAAGGAATTTGAGTCCAACTATCCAATTGATTCTACTATGAAAAACTGGCAGACGCGCTTCTTAAAATCACTACATCACACGGTAGTGGTAGCAATATTGACTCTAATTAATAGGGATTTGATTTAGCTGATTGAGATGGATTTTTACAATATGGCAAGCAAATATTCGAAATACTGATTGAAAAGTATATTTACATTTAGATTCTCCAAACCATCTAAAATATGATTATCTTCTGTGTAGAAAATCTATGTGAAACAAAAAAAAAAGAGTAATAATTGATTGAAATCCAATGAATGTAAGATGAAAAGAATAATATCTGTGCTTGGTTCAACCATCCCTTTACTATGTGCAAGTAGTCTACATCTTAACATAACGTTTTGTTGATAGTATTATTGATGTTCCAGGAAACATTCAGGCCATATAGGTTTTGTATTTTTCGTGCCAGCCATTCCCTCACCTTTCGGCTCTCTTGTACTCTTTCCAATGTCACAAATCATTTGAATGCGTAGAATCTGAATCTCAAGACATAAAGTAAACTATTTTTTTTATAAAGCATAGCTATTTATATTTTATTCAATTTAAAATAACTATAGTTAACTTTAATCTGTGAAAGTTTAAGCAATGGATATTATTTACAACCGAAGTTAAGGCTGAAAAACCGGACCATTCAACCTACTATAGCTAGCATGAACAATAAATTACTAACCTTAAATGTTCGGTTCTTTTAATAGACCGAAAACATTTCACCTCTGTGCGGCTCATACTTGAAAGATTGTATACATATCCGATTTTCTGGTAGGTCTAAAAAAAACATTTCTCCTATGTGTGACTCATGCTTGAAGAGCTGTGTACATGTTTGGTTTATTGGATTAGGTTACTTCGAGTGGGCTGGTTTCAGCCGGATTCAATAGAGTCGGCTCCGATGGATAACTCGTCTAACAAAACAGAGTCGGCTCCGATGGATAACTCGTCTAACAGAACAGAGTCGGGCTAAGGTAGCTTATGGGTCAGGTTGGTCATGCCAACCCAAAATTAATACGGAGACAATATTTGAGATATGATGAATAACACATTTATGGTTGATTGAGAGCATTATGACATGAGATTTGACCGTTGTCAAACACCTTTAAGAGATCACACGGATTAGGGACAGTCACTTTGATGGGCCTTGGGTATAGAACGAGTCAGAATTACAGTATAAGGAGATGATCACAAGGAAAAAGAGAGACACAATTGACAAAATAGACAACTGATCAAAAGACGACTGCGACTTTTCTTTAGTAGCTCTCACTAGCAGAGTTGTCATTGGTGTACTTTACTATTTCATTAAATCTTTTGAATGAGCATAAAAAGGTGGAAAGACACAAATATCTTTGACATTAATTTCTAAAACTGTACAACAATAGCCGTTTGAATTTAACATCATTTCCTCTCTACATTCCTTAATCTTACTAATCTACTCTCAAAGTTTCCAGATTAACATCAAACATCTTGTTTTTCATCTAAGAAAAGATGAAAACCAATCACTAACTAATCACCATTGCAACTAATTATTAAAACAAACAAAAACAAAAATCAGCATTGAGTTGAGGACTGCTTGATCAAAGGTTGTGAAGTCTTCCCCATCTCCTCATGAGGCTGACTCTTCACTTCCATCAGTAATGCAACAACTTCCTTCATAGTTGGCCGTTCAACTGGCGAAGAATTCACGCAAAACATTGCAATTCCAAGTGTTTGAAGCATCTCTTGCACCATTTGATCTGGTAGACTTTGCAGCTTTGTGTCTAGTATTGACACTGCTGGTTCAAAGCTTGCCATTTTCTTCTTCACCCATTCAACTATGTGTTGTCCATCATCTCCAATATGTCGAGATTCAACCGCACTTCTTCCACTTAGTATCTCGAGTAAAACCACCCCGTAACTGTACACGTCGCTCTTCTCGGTTATGTTCATCGTGTAGCCATACTCTACATTGATTAATGCTCATTAGATATGGTTAGAAACTTATACAAAAAATAAGGTTAAGAAAAAATTTAAGGAATTTCAAATGCACTTGCCTGGGGCAATATAGCCATAGGAACCAGCAACTCTGGACATTGCTTGATGATAATTCGGCGAATTCATTAGCTTTGCAAGGCCGAAATCTGCAAGATAAGCCTCGAATTTGGAATCTAAAAGTATGTTATTGCACTTAACATCTCTGTGGAGAATTGTTGGAACACAATCATGATGAAGGTAAGCTAGACCTTGCGCCGAACCAACAGCTATCTTGTATCGAGTTTCCCAGTCTAAGTTCCTATTTCCTTCCAAGAGCTGTCTTAGATTACCATTTTGGATGAAGTTATAGAGAAGAAGCTTAACACTCCCATTAGAACAATAGCCTATGAGCCTTACGATGTTTCTATGCCGAATGTAGCCGAGAATCTGAATCTCAGCAGCGAAAGAATCCACCATTTCATCTCCTTTGCTTGTTTTCCAAAGCTTCTTCACTGCTATTACTTCTCCGTTCGGCATCTCAGCCTTGTAAACAACACCAGAACAACCTTTTCCAATCACATTTTCGTCTTTCAAGCAATCCAAGATGTTTTCTATGCTGAAGTTCAGTTTCTGAAATGGTATGAAAGTCCAAGGATATGAGAAATCCTCGGCTCCTAACGCGGAACCTGATATCCTCAAAGCTTTCTCAACCATGTATCGATGATTACTACGAGTTACTAGAATCCACGACGCAATGACAATTATGGTAACCGAAGCTAGAATAATCGTGATCATAGCCACGGTTTTAGCGGATTTTAAACCATTTTTTTGAACCAGACTCGAAGAACATGTAGTACCATCAATAGACTGACATAAATGAAAGTTCTGAAGATATGAACTAGAAGTTATAGTTTTGAAAAATGGAGTTACTGGAATAGGACCTGAGAAGTTGTTGTAAGAGATATTAAGCGAAGTAAGACTAGTTAAAGAACCAAGAACCTTAATTCCACCATGAAGCGCGTTCCTTGAAAGATCAAGTGATTGTAACTGTGTCAAAGCAGACATTGAATCAGGAATTTCGCCGGTGAATGCATTTGAGCTCAAATCCAAACTTATGGTTAAGCTTGTAACATGACCAATCTCTTGAGGTATGCTACCAGATAAGCTGTTATAACTCAAATCCAATAGAGTCAGCTTCTGCAAATTTCGAACAGATTTTGGCATTGAACCTGTTAACAAATTATTGTTGAGAATAAGCTTATTCAAATAACTCAAGTTTCCGAAACTCCAAGGAATTTCACCTGTCAAACCATTCTTACTTAGATCAAGCTGCTCCAAATTTTCAAGTTCACCGATCAGCGACGGAATTTCTCCACCGAGATAGTTGTTATGCACATCTAAAAGCTCAAGAACTGTAATATTCGCAATCTCAACCGGTAATCTTCCGGAGAAATGATTCATGTACAAGTCAAGAAAAACCAGATTCTGCAACTGGCCTATCTCTTTAGGAATCTCTCCTGAAAGCTGATTCTCTCCAACCCTCAATCTAACCAAAGACTGACAATTTGCAACACTTGCTGGCAACTTTCCTGTTAATGAGTTTCCAAGAAGCAGAAGCTTACTCAGCTTCTGCAAACCGAAAATCTCTTCGGGAATCGAACCTGTTAGCTTATTCCTTGAAAGATCAAGTGCATAAAGTTCACTACAGTTTCCGAAAGAAGAAGGTATAGTTCCAGAAACCAAATTCCCCCACAAGAAAAAACTCTGCAGAACCTTCAACTTCCCAACCTGATAAGGAATCCTACCTGATAACTGATTCTTGTCGAGCTGAACCGTTGCGAGGCTTGTGCAGTTACTCAACTGCCACGGTATTTCGCCGCTGAGCGAGTTATCAGACAAATGAAGCTGTTCGAGAACAACTAGCTTCCCGAAATCCCCCGGTATTTCGCCAGATAGATCATTAGAAGATACATCAAATATAACTAACGATGAACAGTTGGAAATCTCAGAAGGGATTTCACCAGATAATGTGTTTCCCCAAAGAAGCAAACTAGTAAGTTTTTGCAACTTACCTAATTCATGAGGGATAGAGCCACTGAGATTGTTCATATGTAAATAAATATTTCTCAACTCGGAACATGAACCAAGTTCTGATGGTATTGAACCAGAAATTTCAGTATCATAAAGTGCTAGAGTTTGTAGATTGACCAAGTTTCCGAACGTGGAAGGAATCGAACCTGAAAGCGAAGTTGCGGCTGCACCGAATGTGGTGAGGTTGGTTAATAGTCCTAACTGTGGAGGAAGTTCTCCTGTGAGATAAGGGTTACCACCAATCCTAAACTGTTGAAGAGATTTCAAGGAGCCTAGCTGTGAAGGGATTGAACCATTGAGAAGATTATCTTGAAGACAAAGAACTTCAAGTGAAGTGAGATTCGAAAACTGTTGTGGAATGGTTCCTGTTAACCTGTTTGAGTTCAAGAAAATGAATTGAAGAGAATACAAGTTTCCAAGTTCGTTAGGGATTGAACCAGTGAGAGAGTTTGAGGAGAGGTCAAGGAGTTGAAGATGAGAGAGTTGACCAAAAGAGGGAGGGATTGAGCCAGAGAGATTGGTGGAAGAGAGATTCAGAAGCTGAAGCATTGTTAAAGAGGATAGTTGAGGTGGTAAAGAAGAGAGATTGAGAAAAGTGTCAGGGATAGAAAGTGAAATCACTCTAGATTGTGGTGAACAAGTTACACCTTTCCATGAACATGGTGTTGAGGCTGAAGGGTTCCATGAAGAGAGAAGAGAAGGAGATGAAGTTGCAAGAGAAAGAAGTGCTTGTCCATCAGGTGAAATAGAACTCACTTCCATCACACAAAAAAACAGTAAGAAAAACAAGAAAGTAGTGACACTAGGACTATGAGAGACAGTACTTTCCATTATTTGGGCTATGAAAATGGTGACTTTTACTTGGAGTTTGAGATTAGTATGGAAGATGAAGGTGAAGGTGGTAAAATAGAAATAGTCTAGGAGAGCACAAGCACTAGCACTAGCACATGCATGATGCTTGAGTTTCACACAAAAGTTTTAAACACAAGCATGTGAAACAGAAAGAGAGATAGTGTGAAATAGTATGTTTAAGAAGGAAGATAGTACAATAGAGATGAGAGAATGGTCAAAAAGGAATAGTTACTGATTTTCTATTTCTTGTCTTAGTCTTTATACCAGAATGTACCTCAACTATGTTTGTCTCTGCTACCAAAAGATAGAGCCAAACAAGCCTTGTGATGATGTTAAAATGGTACTGAGAATAGAGGCATAAAGTGGAGTATATCTAAGTTGTGAGACTTTTGGTGTATGGAACATTATTGGTTTCCATGATTTGCGTGACTGTGTTTAGAGGTAATAATAAGTAATGAGTTTGGCTCAATGGTGGTGGTGGTAGTGAGGTAGATGAGCTTTTCTTTATTTCAAGGCACTTTGTTGAAATTTGAAAACATCACCTCTCTTTTAGTTGTATATTTAATTTGATGATTTAAATAGTGCTTAGGCTTGTTTTTTATTCATTGGTTTGGCTGTATTTGGTTATGGTGTACATGTACTTAATTGACCTTCATTGTTTGTAACAGTTGGGATGGAGGGGGTGCATGAATAGGGTCAGTGTTGGCAGTTTGTAAAAATTTAAGTAAATTATTGATAGTAAATTTCAGAGCCGTTTTTAAGAGCGTGCAAGACAAACTACCGTATAGAATTTAAAATTTGATGCGTTTAAACTGTGGCTAAAAAAAGTCTCATAAATATTTGTCGTGCTTAAACCATAACAAAATAGAGTCCTTAATTGATTTGTAACATTTAAACTGTGGTTAATATATACAAGGTTAACGAAAACTTTGGAAGACTCTTGAAAATTTTAGACATCAGGACAGGATTAAGAAATTAATGTGTAAAAGTACTAAGCGTCACCATATTGTAGATTTGAGTGCATGAATTTATCAATGTTGTATGAAGTTGTAAAATGGAGTACAATACTATTTATTAGTTGTATCAATATAACAAGATTAGGCACTGTGGATTAGATACTATTAATCACAAATCACAACTACTTGTAAGGTCTCTGATTAGGACATTGCAAGAGATTCCGAGCTGAGTGTTTATGTACAAATATGTCCATAGAGGTGGCAAGATAACACATATTTCCTTCTTGGGAACATAAAGACTACTGTACTTTGATGTTAATATATGGAGGGAGGCAACTTGGGAGATTGTGAAAGGTTAAACCCTAAAGTGTTAAGATTAAGCAAAACAATTTCAAACACTACCTTTTTCATAATTTGCATAAACTAATATGAGATAGAGGTAAAAATCAGAACGCTAAAAATTTGAATGTTAAAAAGCAACATGAAATTTGAATGTTAAAAAGCAACATGAAAGTCGATGAAGGATACTAGAACTATAGATTGTTGATCCGACTACGACGACAACGGTGAGTGACAGATCCAACATCGCAATTGCGAAGGCAGCGGTTCGATGGTCTTCGACGGAGAGCTGGAGAGTCAGCGTGATTAGGCCGACTAGAGTCTTTTAGGTGCTCGTAGAGCTCCTTTTGTTCTTTCGAGGCAATCGAAAATCAAGAATAAAGTCAATATAGTTAAGATAATCATGTATTTATACATGATTAACACATATATTTACAAAATAATGTCTCAATTCATTCTATTTTATTCGATGAAATACTACTAAGCTAAGAGGTCTACTCCAAATGCGTGGCAGCGGACAGCGGCAACGACAATGAGTCAGATTTTGGTTCACATATATCTTCGTTAATAGACCATGTTTTAGGCCTCTGATATGTTGAACTTCAACAATTATAAATATGGATTTCTATAATTCTTGTTAGAACACTTTAGAATGTAGTAAGAAAGATAGAAGGAAAATATGACAATCCTACTGGAGAAACTTAAAGAGCCAATGAAAAAAATTTCTTAAAATTTTATGAATTTAGGAAACCTTTGGAGGAATCTAAAAAAATTTAAAAACACTTCTAAACACTTTGACTTAATGTTATTCATATATAAAAGAGTTTGAGAGATTGAGAAACACTTAGGTAAAAAAATAGGTTTTGTTCTTGAGAACTTGGATGACTATTTTCTTATAACTAAGTTGTAATCTCTTGTAACAAATCTTGGAAGTATAGTGAATCATAGAACTTCTCTCTCTTGAGTATGCCGATTTGATCAAATTGAGTAAATAATTTCTTTGTATTCTTATTTGTTATCTTCTTCTTGCTCGTTGTGGATTTACTAACACTGATTATATGTTATTTTCTTGCTTGAAGTAATTTATTTGTATTGCCCTTGTTCGTTGTTCACACATCTTTACTACCAACAAATTTAATATTATTGTTAGATTTCAATGATAGCTTGATATGTTAAACCTTTTAACTTCACAACAAATGACACCCACATTGGGGCAAAGGGGTTTTGTTACAAGTATGCACCATAGGCACTAAATTTGATATCTATAAGTTTTCTAAAAACAAAAAAAATTGGGTTCTAGAACATTGAAGGGTGAAATGCATTCACGCCTAAAATAAATAGAGAACACTGAGATGGTGGATAAGTGTAAAAGTTGCATTTTTTGTGTGCCTCAAGAATAAAGCTCAAAAGAAATTTTGTGGAGAGAAGACTGTGACTTTGATGTTAGAAAAGCTTGAATTATTGTATATGACCATGTCTTTGACTCATAATTTATGTTTGGAACAACAACTCCATTAGTTAAAAATGATATAAAACAAATTCATTATGAAGTAATTGACAAAATTTCACAAGATCATTTATGGTTTGGAGAATATTAAGGTGAAGATTGAAGATGATGCCTATAAGCTCTATTTTTGTTAAGCTTATTACACAGATCCTTTGAGCACTTCAATTATTACCTTCTTTATAGTAAGGAAAATACTATTACTTTGGATGATGTCCCGACGATTCTTAGATCCAAAGAGTTTTAAAGGTGAAAGATTTAAATATTATTATGAAGAGAGATGAGGTCATGGACTCAAGATGATCTTATCAAGTGTACCCAAGGACGAATACTTTGAATTCTGAAAGGTGTGGGAAGGTGGACTAGTTCACCTTTGTGACAATATGACTTGCAAGGCTCATGATATTGGTACAATCAGACTTAAAATATTCAATGACCGTGAGGTTCTTGTATACAATGTGACGTATGTTCCAGAGCTCAGATAAAATTGTTTTTTATTATCATATTTGATGATCTATACTATTGCACTAGATTTGAACATGGGGCGTTGAATATTTTGCATGGTGCGGTGATCATGGCTAAAAGAGTCTAAAATATTGGCCATTAGCTAGTGAAGACTTTCTTAACAAGAACAACATATGGAATTTGAGGTCAAAATATGATAGATGCGTGATGGTTGTTTCAAAACACTTCAATAAGTTTTGAAAGAGATAAGGGATAAAAATGTGATTGCTTTGTTGTCATTGAGTTTCTTGGTAAGGCTCATGCCAACACAGCTAACATGGTTGGCAGGTTTTCATTTATAAGGACAAATTTCCAAATATCTATGGAGGTTTAGAGTAGTAAATCATTTAATTACTCTGATTTGAAGGTCGTCAAAACCTTGTTGAATGCGTGTAACAAACTATTCTAGCTTGATGGCAAAGTTATGAAGGGTGTCTTTAAGGGCTTTATAGAAACATGGAAGAGTTATTATGGGAAGTGGAATCTAGAGGATCGAAGTTTGCCATTCACGGATGTATTATTTTCATTGAATTATGAAAAGGGAGGAAGAGTAAAAACCCTGAGATGAAGCTATCAGAAATTATGGTGGAAAAGACTTAGTTTGAGGTGAAGGTTTCTGCTATGTATACTAAAAGTAGTGAATAAATATTTTCATAGACATCTGATTATATTTTGACTCGCGATAAAGTAAATAGGGAGATTGTACCATCTCAGGGATACATTTAAAGCCTTGGTACTTATGTTTTGATTGTACCTAAGGAATTACAAAATTCATGGAAGCATTCAAAAGAAAAAAGGAATTTAAGATGGTTGAAAACCCATACATGTGGACTTGTTAGAGTACTAAAGAAGGAAAACATGGTTGGAAACAAGTGGCAAGATCAAGGTTTAAGTTTGGATTGAACTTGATTAAAGTTGTTGAATAATAATTTTAATGTGGTAAAGAGCATTATGGTGGTTGATGGATAATTGGCATAACCATCTGTTTAAAGAGTATTAGGATGGTTGATGAAGAATTGTAGAAGTATGCCTTAAAATATCAAATTGATTAATAGAAAGGAAATATATTTGTGGATTGTTAGAAATATGGATGCCTCAAATTTAAACGCTAGAAAGCAGTTGGAAATTTGACGAAGGATGTTAGAACCGCGGTGACGGATGTTCGGTGACCAACCAGAATCAGCAAAGGCAAGTGGGAAGCCAAAACCGCGGTAGCTCATATAAACGGGTGTGATTTCGGGTGTGGGTTTTACACTACCCAAACCCGCACCCGAATAATCGGGTGATACCCGAACCTGAACTCAAACCCAGTTAACTCGAGTTTTCTTCCGTTAACTCGGGTTCGGATGCAGGTGGACCCCGCGGATTTGGGTCAGCTTGTCATCCCTAATGTGAAATAGTAAGTTTTCACTTGAGGAGAAGTATTGTGAACTCACAAGGAGGAGTGTTGAGAATCAAAACTCCCCCAACACTAATTAACGCTGAATGTGACTATTTTATTACTTGATAACATTTATTTGTTATTATTTTTTTACCATACATTTTTTTTGTCTATAAAGAAATTATGGGACATATCAAGAATGCAATTTTATGTTAAAAAGGTAGAAATAATTATTAATTCTTCGATTTAAATATAAATGATTGAGATTAAGAATATTTTAAAAGTATAATGAATTAAACAACCATCTTATTTTAAAATAGATAAATTTTATTGAATTGAATAAATAAATTCTTTTTGTTCTCGTTTATATCTGTTTATATCTTGTCAAGTTTCCTATATTAAATGTAGGTAATTATGTTACTTCAGGAACATTTATTCATGTTGCTATTCTATTTTGTCATACTTTTTATTATTAAAGAAAGTGTAACTCTAATATGTATTCTTAGGACGAATGTTTTTTTTTTTTTAATTTTTTTTTAAATTATATTTTATTTTAAGTAAAAGTTGATAATTATTACATTTTTTCCTTACAAATTTTTTATCTTTAAGTTTCTTAACATGTGCCTCAAAGACACATATTAACTTTATCTTTAAAGAAATTAATATTTATTAAGAGATTTTAAGTATAACTTATTGCAGCCGGACCATTTGAATTTCAAAAATGTGTATATATATTTATTTAAATTTGTATATAATTGTTAACCAGTGTCCCTGACACTGATTAAGAATTTAAAATAAAATAAAAATAATTATTTATATTTTAAATGTATTAAATACATGTATTTTAATATTTTTTTATTTTTAATTTATATTTTTAATCTCTTTAACTAGTATCGGAATACTGATTAACATTTCTCAACTAGAGAGAGTATGAATTTAATTATAATTTTATAAAATATATTTAATATTAAATTTAAAATGTACTAGTAGTAAACTGCATAATTTTGACATAACAAATTAGATGTGGTTGACTATGGACAGTAGCAAGATAGTAATGGTAAATACATGACCTAGATTAGTATCAGCGTATAGGACAAAACTGATAGTGTCAATTTTTTAAAATTTTACTTTGTCTTTTTATACTTTTTAACCGTGAGATTACTGTTTATGGAGTGCAATTAAGAAAGGTTAGAGAGATTTGGTTACCGAGGAAGAGTAAGTGGGTTTGTTTTGGGAGTAGGGCAAAATAAATTTATATAGTATTGTCACATGATAAGGGAGAGTTTTGGATTAAATTAGGGCACGAGTAACGATTAGGGTTTTATTAGTATGATTCAGGTTTTGAATCTTTTGATTGTTTCTTACAATTCAACTGCACGAGGCTTATCTCTCATAAATGTTACAAAATTTTAGAATTGAGAACCTTTAGGGATGATACCCTAACCCTAGTAGTTGTATTAGTATGATATTCCTTTTATCCTATCAATATTTCTTTTCCAAATCTATCTTTTTGGCATTTACCTATCACTATTTTTTTACAATAAAAACAAAAGGAAAAAATAATCATTTAAAGCATTTTAAAGTTCAAAAATGCATTATAGGAAAACCATAGTCACCGTCAAAAAATGAGTGATTTTCTGTTTATCATGTAAATATTAAGAGAGTATTAAAATAATGTAAATTTTCTGAAACTCACGAATTTAAGTTGTTTATGGGTATTTTTAATGTAAATTATATTAACAATTTTTATTTATTTTAAAATATATTAAAATAAAAAGTAATGGGATGTTGAATCACATTCTTTAATTGATTGAAAATATTGATATACAATTAAATTTAAAGATATCTGAATGTACACCTTAAAATTAATATGACAAAATATTTTATCAAATAAATCTTATAAAGTTATAAAGTTGTAATGTATAGAGTTGTCAAAATGAGCTAACTTATATGGGTAGGTCCGTCATCCCCGAAAAGTTATAGGATTTGGACGGTAAAATTAGAGCTCATATTTTTCAACCCAATCCTAAAATGTCTGTTACTCATTAGGGTTAACGTATATGAGTCGTGGATAGTCTATTAAGCCGCAAAATTATAAATATTATATATATATATATATATATATATATATATATATATATATATATATATATATATATATATATATATATATATATATATATATATATATATATATGGGGACGACTCAAGTGAGAACACTTGGTTATTATGAAAAATGAGAACAATGAATCACGACCATTAAATTTTGATTTTGTTGATTTTAATGGACTGGATTGGTTTCTCTTTCTATGTTGATTTAAAATAAATATTAAGGATCATACAAATAGAAACCAATCTAGTCCACCATTAAACCACACACACGCACACTTATACAATTTAGATATATTGTATTTAAAAATATATTATAGTATTTATAAGAGATAATATAATACTTAAAAATGTATTATGTTTCGAATAATATAATTTTTAATTTTATTTATAATAAATAGAAGTTTAATTTTTTAAATAAAAAACCCGTTTAGGACGGGTAGCCTGGAACCCATCTAGGGTCAGGCTCGGATAATAATTCTCGAGCTCATTTTAAAATGAATCTTTTTGGCATAGTCCTGAAAAGCTTAGGTTCGACACATTTAGAGCGGAGTAGCCTATTTTGACAACTCTTGATGTAATATCCATCCTAAGAAAATATATTGGTTTATCCATTATTATAATAAATATATAGTGGTAGATATCAAAATACGAGTGTCACATGAATATATTGTCATTATCTTTTAAAATATACTTAGTTTTATAAGATTTTTTACTGCAAAACATATTTTTTATAAATTAAGAACTTGTTTACATTAGCACTAAAGGTGGTTTATGGGTGTGGATCAACCCGCGTATTCAATCCAAATTAATTTATTGTTTATTCGAATTTTTTTAAATACAAGTAAAAAACGACTCAGCATGTATAACCTATGAGTAATTGGTTGAATCTTTGGATTTTAGTTTTAGAACTCTTGAAATTGCTGACTCAATTCGGTCCAATGACATAAAATATATTATTATTATTATTATTATTATTATTATTATTATTATTATTATTCCGTTAGGAGGCAACAATATCTAGTGAAGTGATGGAATAGAATTTTGGTGTTATGGAACAAGCTCTTGGTACTACGAAAAATGGGTGGACCTGTAAGATTAGCATTCCATTATCCAAGTTATTGATTGAATGAAAAGTAATTTAAGAGTGAGAATAAATTGAATACCTGAAATGGTGTAATCTAGTCTTATTTTGTAGTGGAACCATATAGTCGATCAGTAAGAAAGAATGCAGAACTTGATACAGAGGTTATCAACTTTCGATGCGGTGGAGGAAGACAAACCTACAAGGTTAGCACTTTAACACTCAAGTTCGTATTAGAGTGAAAAGGGGTGTATGAATGAGAAAAAATTTGAATACTTGAGAAATATCGTAATTTCCTTCTTAAATAGGAGAAGCGGTTGGCAACTAAACGTGTGTGGCAAGGCATGGGTTGCAGTCACCCATCATATTGATCTGGACAATTGGCAGAGTGCTCGTGCCAGAGATTTCCTACACACATCACTGTTGGTGCCCCGAGGGCGAGCAACCCATCGAGGATTGCTTGCTTCATTATTGGATCTTTGTTCCCTAGGCCTCGTGGACGGTTCAAAATAGTTGTCCCTCAAGCCCTTGTTTCTTCTTTCACTACTATAAATAACATATTTTACCTCAAACGCGAAATGTATTTAACCTCGGCTACAAATAGGAGAAGCGGTTGGCAACTAAACGTGTGTGGCAAGGCATGGGTTGCAATCAACCATCATATTGATCTGGATTATTGGCAGAGTGCTTGTGCCAGGGATTTCCTACACACATCACTGTTGATGCCCCAAGGGCGAGAAACCCATCGAGGATTGCTTGCTTCATTATTGGATCTTTGTTCCCTAGGCCTCGTGGACGGTTCAAAATAGTTGTCCCTCAAGCCCTTGTTTCTTCTTTCACAACTATAAATAACATATTTTACCTCAAACGTGAAATGTATTTAACCTCGGCTACAAAAGCGAGGTAACGAATGGCGTCATGAAAAGCTGACACGTTACCCCTCGATTAATATAAAACCAAAGTGTTAAGTTATCTGCAAATGTGTTCGAACCCCAGCATTTGCATTTTAATTATTATCAAAACTAACACATCATACCTCTCGGTTTATGAATAAAATCGAGGGGTAAGATAGATTGTTCTTTTTAACTCGTTACATTGTTTACACAGTATATTAATAAACAAATTTGTTTACAAACTACATTATTTATCCAAAATATTACATTGTTTACGCTGAATATTAAAGTAAGAATTAATTTCCCTTAAGATTAAGATTTTAGATCTTTTAGATCATAGAATTTTGGTGGAGAAAATGTTGGGTGCAAGATATTTTCAATTTCTTTTGTATGCATTTGTTTCTAAAATAAAACAAAAAAAAGGTTAGATAAATAAATAATTTTCTGCTGAAATAATTTTATAAGAATACAAACCTTAAACCCAAATAATTTTCTGCTCTTGCAATCCATCCTAGAGATTTTTTCATGGCAAATGCTCTTGCAAGCTTTAAAGTGTTGGATGTAGATAGTTGTAAGCACTTCATGATATTTCATTATCT
Source organism: Vicia villosa (assembly GCF_029867415.1). Classification (NCBI taxonomy): domain Eukaryota; kingdom Viridiplantae; phylum Streptophyta; class Magnoliopsida; order Fabales; family Fabaceae; genus Vicia; species Vicia villosa. Next base: position 98,219,576 of record NC_081180.1, on the reverse strand, counting down.
TTTTTTTTATATTTAGAATGCTTTTATAATGGAAGTTTTTTATATTTCACGTGAATCACTAATGATAGTGTCTTAAGCATTGATACTCATGAAATGGACTACAAGAATTTGTTTAAGGACGATGATCAATATCCTTAATAACCACGCCAAAATTAAACCCTCGGCTTTGATAAAAACCAATGTAAAATATGTTTTGTAAGTTTAAGAGTGCGCCTTGAAGAATATTGATAGCCTTTTTGTCAGCAAGAACCTTTTTTCTATCATCATCATTCCATGAAACTTTAAGCTTTGTTGATTCAACACCATCGACAACAGTTGTAGGAACAAAGGGACCATTTTGGACTGCTTCCCATACTTCTTCTCCTTGTGCTTCTAAGTGAGCCTTCATTCGGATTTTCCAAAAGTCAAAGTATTCACCACAAAATAATGGAGGCTTGTTGTTACTACCACCATCTCTAAAAACTGGATTTTGATTTGCGGAAGCCATTCTGGATCTTTAGGAACAAGTTACCTATAACTTGCTCTGATGCCAATTGTAAGTATCAGATATGCCTAAGAGGGGGGGTGAATTAGGTACTTTATAACTTTTTCGGTTTTATGGTGTAAAGTGATTATTTTTCTGGTTTATGGTAATGTTATTAAAGGATGTAAAGTGCAGAAAAATAAATGACACAAGGATATATCCTGGTTCCCCTCACAAACCGAGAGTACTCCAATCCCCTTACGCAGTAAGAGATTTTAATATAGTTGGTATCTTGTACAAGCCTAACCAAACACCAAGAACAATCCTCTTGGACCAAGAACAATCCTCTTGGATTTTTCACTAATACCACTTATGAGAACAATCCTCTCAAAGTGTCTAACTTGTTTCCAACAATCCTGGATAACAAGAATACAACAAGTATTTGATTTTGTATAAGAGTTTGAATAGTAGAACAATGTATCAATCACTTGATTGATCTTCCCTTCCAATGATAATAATTCACAATTCTTTAAAGTAATAGATTGCTCAAAATATTTTCTAGTTTGGATGACATGAAAGTATGTAGAAAATATCTTGAAAAAGATTGAAGAATAACAATGTGAATTTCTGAAAATTTCTAAGAGTTTTTTATTGGAAGAGGTGAAGAATGAATTTGAAATTTTGAGTATATATAGATGTTCATAACACCTCTTGAAATATCATAAGCTTCTGTATTTTAATCATGAATCATTGCCAAGATTAAAGGAAAGGTTTTAATAAAAAGGTGTATGAGAAGGTGTAATGAAAAGATGCTGTTTTTCAAAAACGTTCAGCAAGCAATCGATTGCACCTTTGTGCAAATCGATTGCACAACTTCTAACAGTCAAAAAATTCAAAAAACCTTCAGTGCAAATCGATTTACACAAGCAAAAACAGAAGCGCATGTAAAAACCTTCAGCAAGCAATCGATTTACAGTAAGTGTAAATCGATTTACACTTAGTGAAAATGCATTTTTTGTTTAGGAAACTTGAGATCTAAGAAAGAGTATGCTATGCAATTTTGTGGTTTGATTTTTGAGCATCTAAAACTTTAAGTAATTGGTAATTATGGTTATACCTATTCCAAAGAATTCATAGCTTGAATCAAAGTCTTTACACATGATGCTTTATCTTGAATATCATCTTTTCCTTCTTTGTCATGTATGATTTGTCTTCATCAAAACAAAAGATCTTTCATTGAGAATCTTGATTTCACATGTTTACCCCTCATTTTAAAAATAAAAGAGGTAAATGATCATTTTTTCAAACATTATATTGTTTACACAGAATATTAAATTTAGATTCATCATCGTCGGTGTAATTCAATACTTTGTTGCATATCTTGTATGCATCCAACTTCTAATCTTTTCAAAGGTTGAACTCCCTTTTTTGTTTAACTTAAAGCAAGAATGATTTTATACACTTGCAATCTATCATAGGGTACTTCTCCAACCTTCTTTAACAAAGCGTTGTTTCAAAAACAACAACAACAACAACATCAACACCATTATGTGAGATATATTGTAAGGGAAGAAAACAATGTTTTGTTTAAGGATAGAAGAACATTGATGATTTTTTTGTCTTGCATTCCATCCCAAAGAATGAAGCGTATGAGTTTGGAGCCACTACATATAAGTTAGGATTAGGGTAAAATATGTTTAACGAGTGTTTTTATAGTAAAAAACACAATAGTTGACCAAGCGCCACTTTTCACAACGATTGGAATTCCAAACATGGTAAAAAGTGGCTTAAAATAAATTAAAAACAAACAAAACTGTCGGTGTTGAGATTCGACCCCATGATCATGCGTCACTTTTCACCACAGTTGAAAATTTTGACTTTGGTAAAAAATGGCTTAAAAATGAAAATTACAAGAATACGCCTAATCGAATAAATTCTACCATAGTGGATACTTTAGTTGTTATGAAATATATTTTTAAAGTAGTGTCGAAGAAATGAGGAAATAAAAGTTGAAACTCAAGAGAAGTAGTTGGAAAAGATATGCACTTCAAGAGGAGGAGATATATAGATTTCTAACAAATGATGTTTGATTGAGTTAGGGGATTTGATTATGGAAAATTATAGAAATCAAATTTTGATTCCCACACACGACGTCAATGTTCCTTAGGGGAACCAAAGTCGATCGATAAGCAAGAATGCAGAGCTTTATGATGGTTTTTATCTTTCCATATTATGGAGGGGGAAGATTGACATGCAAGGTTAGCACTTCAGTAATAGTGTTAAAATGAGAGTGAAAAGGGGTGTATGAATGAGAAACATTTGAATACTTAATAAATGGCACACCTTCCTTTTTAAATAGGATAAGTGGTTGGAAGTTGAATGTGTGTGGCAAGGTGTGGGTTATAGACAGTCGTTAGATTGATCTAGACGATTGGTAGAGTGCTTTGCCTACCTAGTGGGGTAAAAGAATCTGCTTATTCTTCACTCAATGCTTCATTAAATCATTATGGGAAATTTGTTCTATGGGCCTTTTGGGTGAACCACAATAGTTCTTTCTATAGTATGGGCGATTAAACCAGCTGAGTGTGATTTAGTGCCTTGTACGGGCTGCTGTTTGATTATATTCAATATTGAGAGATGTGATAAAGTTTGTGATCACGTGTCTTTGGCAGGGACAAGAGTCTGCCTATTTTGTCTACCATTATCTTTAACGCTTGTTGTTGGGCCTTCTTTGTGGGCCTTGTGGATGATTCAGAACACTTGCCCTCAAGCCCTTGTTCCTATGTTTGTAGAATAAGGGCTTTGTCGGGTTTGTCTTTAGCTTAACCTCTAGTAGAAGAAGATAAATAGCCTTGACGGGACGTGGATATCTTTGGAAAGGGGTACATTAAATGTCTCTCTCATGATTAGCAACATTTCAAAATAACGTCTCAATATGTGTCCCTATGTCTAACAGAAATGATTCCTTCTAGTATTATTAGGGAATTTAAGTGCTTATGAAGAGTGTGTGATGAGATCTAAATTAATCAATACTACAAAAAAACAAATTTAACCTCAAACACAAAATGCATTTAACCTCGGCTAGAGAAACGAGGTAGCGAAGGACGTCAAGAAAATTTGCCACTTTACCCCCTCGATTGTTAAAAAATCGAGGGCTAAAGTTATTTGCACATGAATTTGATCTTAAAAAAAAAAAGACTTTTTATATTTTCAAAACTATCGTCACATACCTCTCAGTTTATTACGAAAACAAGGATTGAAATAAATATTTTTTTAAAATACTCATTACATTGTTTACACATATTATCAATAAATTAATGTGTTTAGGAACTATTGTTTACATATAATATTAAAGTAAAAATATATAACAAATTTTGAATCAGATTCATCGTCATTAGAGTCAGTGAAGAACAAATGATGGATCGTCGTTTCATTGAAATCTTGGGGAAGAGAAAATGTTGGGTGCAATATATTTTCAATAGCTTTTGCAATTATTTGTTTCTGATATAAAAAAGGGTTAGATAAATAAAATAAATATTCAGTTATATGGTTATTGATGAACACAAACCTTAAACCCAAATAAGTTGTTGCTCTTGCAATCCATCATAGAGAACGTTATCAAGCTTCCTTACGCTTCAAAGTTTTCATGTCAAATATTTCATTATCAATTTTTTATATTCAGAATGCTTTTATAATGAATATCTTTTAGGTTTCACGCGGATCACTAATGACAATGTCTAGAGCGTTGATACTCATTAAATGGACAACAAAGATTTGTTTAAAGACGATGAATATCTTCAATAAACACGCTTAAATATCTCCTCGGTTATGAAAAAACTGAGGTAAAACTTATTTCTTTCAACATACCCCTCGGTTTCAGTTGAAAACCGAGTTGAATAAGTTTTTTTAAAAGAAATACATTGTTTACACAAATTATTTAAATACATTGTTTACAACAAATTCAAGTTTTGACAAATCTTTGCTCTTATTCCTGAAGAATAACAAATCTTTGTTGTTATCCAAATTTAGTTGCATACCCTTTGTTCCCCACAAACACTCTACAACTTATCCAACTTCTGATAAGTTATATGTTCTAAATATGCGAATTTTTTTCTGCACTTGCAATCCATCCCAGAGATCTGATGTTCATGAGCATTTCTAGAGCAAATATTTTCATGAAAAATGCTTTCACAAGAAAGAGAACAAGATACACTCTTTGATTAACAATATTTTGAGCAAATTTTATTGTATATCCTTTGATTAACAACATAGGAAAGTTATTCCAAAACAACAACAACATTATTATGTGGGATAGATTGGAAGGGTAGAAAAAATGTTTTGTTAAAGGTAGAAAGAAGAACATTGAATATTTTTTCTGTCTTGCAATCCATCCAAAAGAATGATGCATACGATTTTGGAGCGGCTCAACATAAGTTGGGTTTATGGTAAAAATGTATTAACCAGTGATTTTATAGTAAAATCTAATTATATATTCCCTCGGATATTAGAGAAACCGAGGGATAAGATGATTTGTAAAATAAAGGCGTATTTTTAGTTCTAAGTAAAATTTAAAATTGCAGGAGTTGGGAATCGAAGGTCAAACCCTTAGCAATCTTATATGTCGATTTTGTTTAAAATATTTTATTGTTAAAAAGTTGAAATATGGCGTGTTCCAGGTCATTTGACCTCGAACTTTCAATAGTTGGGGTGATTGACTTGTCATAAAATGCATTATTTATAGTAGTTGTTGGTGGTGTGGTTTGCACTTTTCAATATGGTGGATCGTGTGATTCATCTTTCTTGAAGACATATAAGAAATTTTGGAGTTACCATATTCTTATTTTCACAATTTGTGTATCTTTGGAAGCTCTTCTCCTCCTACATCTGCAACCTTATATCTTCGTCAAGCTCTCTTTTTATTAGTCATTAGTTTGTATTTGCGCCACCTCTTTTAGTAATACATACCAACACGTGGATCATTGAATTCATCTTTTCTAAGTGAGTTTTTAAAGTAGCTTAGTCATGCTAAATAAGTTTTTAAAGTAATCATTTTATATTTAAATTTGCCAACATTTAGAGTCTTCCCACTTCTCATTTTTCTTGCCAACTTCAAATAATTTTTGTCTCTATCAACCTGCACACAAAGCTTGCTCGAACGCTTCCTTTCAAATATAACAATATTTAATTAATAACATAAATAACTAATATGTCTAAATAATTTTATATTATCTGATCGTATGTCAGTCATTTGAAACATCCCACCTCACTTTTTTAGCCCAAAAATCTTAAGAAGTGGCAAATATTTAAATATTTTAAAACTTAAAATAAAAAAAGTGCAATATGATAAAAAAAAAAAAAAACTTTCTTTACAGCAAAGATAACTTATTAATTCGGGAGAGAAAATAAGTTGACCCTTAAACTAGGCAGTCCAAGGAGCAAAGCCACTAGAAAAATATTAGTAGAAGTTTACTTTAATGCGCCGCTACATATACTATACACCATACTTGTGTAGTATAGTAAGATATAGATTATTTCATATATATATAAACAATTTGTGATTAAGTTACGTGGCATTTCCTCATTAGACATATGCGATTCATTAAGATAAGAAGTTGGACTTAAAAGCAACCAAAAAGACAAACCCATAACTCTGCATATATTGCAGTGAACTCCGCAGGGAAGATGTATATGTTATTTTATTCATTAGCTTTGTTTTTAGAAAACCGGTGGTTTTGTTTTAGCATATAAAACTAAATGTTCAATTTAGTTCGACCATTATAAGTATGACTATGGATTCTCTATGTCATAATTTTGAGGTCGCTTCCATTTATATTACCAAAAGTTTATGGCAAGATTGATTTTAAATGTTGATAATGATCCTAATTTATTTATAAACTCAGAGTCCCTATCCGTATTATAATTCTAATGAAGTTTGATATTATTTTAATTAGTAACTAGTCAGAGACCCGTGCTTCCGCACGGGTGATTTTTTTTCTGGTGTAGTATTTTTGTAATGATATGAATAATATAAATAAAAGGAATTATAAGCAATATGCATAATTAAAAGGAATTGTTTTATTTGAATAGAGTTAGAGTTTTATTGATTGCTCTGTTATACTCCCAATTCTTTGAATACCTAATATCCATAGGAATCGTTTTGAAATTTGAAAATAAATACTTTAGTTTTCAAATAAAAGTCATTATTGTTTAAAATAAAATAGGCATTGTATTGAAATTGGCCCTTAAAAATAAACATTATCATCTTATTCATGTGTTAATTTTGTGTGTAATAAAGAACCATATAAAAAAGGACATGTGAGTTGGAGAAAAAATAAATTTTTAACAAATGCAAATGTAAAATTTTAAATATAAATGAAAAATATGAAATAATTTACTTAATTGTAAATTTAACAATAATTATATAGAAAACAATGATCCACAAAAAAATGTTTAAGATAGGTTAAGAACACAATAGCAAAATTGGGTCAGGTAATTTAATAATTGACGGTCCAACTAAATGAAAAATGATCATATAAATTCAATTATATTAAATAATCATATAAAAAAATACTATAAGATGGAGATAATAAAAATGAAATATTAACATTTAAAAATAAAAATTATCTCTCAATTAATAGTAATTGTTGATTAAAATAAAATAGCTACTATGTTGATAATGACCCGTGAAATAAAAAAATAATTTGATGCGATATAAAATATATTTAAAAACAAATGTAAAATAAACAATAATCATGGAAATTTAATTGTATTAAATAATGATAAAAAATCGTGAGATGGAGAAAAAAATAAAAATAAAGATATTATCTCTCAAATAAAGACAATGATTGATTAAAATAAAATAGACATTATGTTGATAGTGACCCGTGAGATAATAAATAAATAAATAAATAGAGAAAAAAATTAAAATGAAAGTAAGAAAATGTGAAAAAATGTGAGAGAAATTTGAAATTTTAATTAAGATAGAGAAAATGTGTAATGATCGATTAAAAAAAGTTAAATATTGAGTTTATAATGGCCCGTGAAATAATTAAATATTTTTGGGAATAATAATTAAATGATCGATTATTAATATTTTTTGCGATAATAGATAAATGTTGAAAAATTAAAATGAAAGTATGGAAAAATGAAATACGAAATAAATTTGAAATTTTTAGTAAGATTAAAATTTAAAAATAGATTATTAATATTTTTTGTGATAATAAATAAATTAAGAAAAATTATAATGAAAGTAAGAAAGTGTGGGAAAATGAAATGTAAAAGAAATTTAAATATGACTTCCATCATCCATGGCTTACATGTGATGTCATCATTCATGCAATAAAGTTGTAAGGAAAATGTTATTTAATTTGGACCAATGAAAAGCTAACACTTGGGGCATCCATTCAATAAAGTTGAAAGAGTGAATACTTAATTTGTTAATTACAAAAATGACCTTTTATTAGTGCAAATAAATTTTGGTGAATGGGTAATTTAGGCAATTTGGTCAATCTATTATTAATGAATAGATAGTAGATAGTAGATAGTAGATAGTAGATAGTAGACTTGTCACGAGGTCCTTGCAGCTATAGCGTCGTATAAAACAAACAATGTAGTAGTATCTTAATATGTGCAGCAAATGGGTTAAATATTGGGTCGTTCCAAGGCAGCAAATGAAAGAAAAATAGTAGAGAATTTCTTAATGGACCCCAATCTTTTTGGACATCTGCGGCGAAAATATCAAAATGTTTCTATATTTCGGAAATGCATCTCCGAAATCATTTTTTTTGAAAAAAATTGATTTTGGAGGTGCACTTTCGAAAACACCAAAAAAGTGTTTTCGAGGATGCATTTCCAAAATCACTTTTTTTTGGAGAGGGGTATCTTCGGAAATACATATCCGAAATATTTCAATTTTTTCGTTTTGGAATATTTCGGATATGGATTTCCGAAAAAATTTAATAATTATTAAAAAATTAAAATCAAAGTGAATCAATACATTTAATATTAAAATTAATTGTATTAATTAAAATATATTATTAAATATATATCATTAGTAGAATTAAAAACTGTTTTCAAAAATAATTTTTTGTTTTATAGTTTTTAAATTTAAAAAATTAAAACAAGTTATAGTTATTTTGGTTTTCAGTTTTATTTTTTGTTTCCAAAAACTGTTTTAATAAAAACACGGAAAAATATAGAGAATTTCTTTAGCCACCTCCCTATGGGGGTCACCCCCAGCGAAAATCCCAAAATAAGCGCTTTTTTTTTAAAAAAAAATTTCCATAATTCGGAAGTGCATCTCCGAAAACACCTCATGGGGGGTGTCTTCGGAGATGAACTTCCGAAAAGCATATTCAAACAGAAAAACCAGTAAGCAACGGCAATAGAGTTAGCCAGAAGAGAAGGCAGAGTTGAGGAACATCTCATCTTCATGCTCAATATGTAGATTCTTGGATTCTATTAGAAAATCAATTTCTTCGCTTTTAAATTTAAGAAAGAAACCGAATGTGATTAGTTCAGCGAGTGCAGGAACATGATCATGATTCTCGCGTAAAACGCCTTCAGATATTGCTTCAGAGAAATTTGAAGCATGTTTCATTTCATCGCCGCGAACACTGTCCATCTTCTGGATTATAAACATAGAACTTTGACTTTCCCAACGCACCCCTTTGTTTGATTTTTTGTAATGACGTTCCCTGATGATAATGATAAACTATAGCTTACATTGATTGGCTCCTTTGTCTCACGGAAACTCAAGTTGACAAGACTTTGAACAGATTCATGTCTCTTACTTTGTTCCATTTTCAGGCTACAACATGCAAGAAAACCAAGAATAAGCTTAACCAACCCCCTTAAGTTGAGAATATTATTTGGATCAACATGCTCGAGTTCAACATCATCATTCACAACAGATGATTCTTCTTTGTATAGTGACTCAGAGATATTTCTAGCACCAACTTTTCTGTAAATATCAGATAGTTTACTCTTGAACAATGGTGTCATGTTATGCTTAGGATACCATACAAAAACTTTCTCGCTCTCAAAAAGCTTCTTCATATGAAGGTTATCTGGAATAAAAACATCTTCCTTATCGGCCAGAAGTATATCATTATTTCCTGATGTCGTAGGTAGTTTCTTCAAACTGTCAGCTCGAGTACCGCTCGCCATCGCTTAACGACGAGGGAGGGTTGATGATCACACCTTTTGAGATCAAGAACGACGAAGATTTAGCGGTTATGTGGACAACGTTCGACCGATTTTCTTCGAAAGGCCCGATCGAGTTGGACGCCAAACTTCAAAGATCGGCGGACGACGTTATCAAAATGTTGACTCATCCCCACCTACCCGTGTTCAACAATATGTAACTTTAATTTTCAGTAATATTATCGTTGTAATCTTCACCCGATTAAATAAAGCGAATCGTTGTTGTTTTTCATTTTTCTTCTGTCCAGACATAAATTCGGAGGTTCATTTCCGAATTCCATCATGGGGGGTGAGTTCGGAGATGAACTTCCGAAACACCACATTTTCTGAAAATGTAACTTTATTTCGGAGATGCATCTCCGAAATCAATATTTTATATTAAAAAAAACACGTTTTCGGAAGTTCATTTCCGAAAACACCTTTTTTTCAAAAAAAAGTACCGTTTCGGAAATGAACTTCCGAAACAAGGGGTAATGTTGTAAATTCACCAGGGGTGGGCAAGAAGGTTAGGAGGTGGGTGAAGAAATTCTCAAAATATATTACCAACTTACAATTTCTTTTTTTGAGTGTACTGTTTTTTTTTAATTTATTTTTTTAATTTAAGATTAATTAATTTTTATTTTTAACTTATCAAAAAAAAAATTCAAACAATAATCTTACCAACTTTCTTTTTAGTAAAATATTATATTCTTATTGTTTTAATTTAGTTTTATTCATATAAATATTTAAACAAATTAAAAAAGGGTTAAACGCTATTTTGCCCCCTGTCATTTGGGGGAAATCCGGAAAACAACCCTGTAAAAAAAAAAGTTTAGATTCCATCCCTCTAATTTCCAGATTCCCTCTTTTTAAACCTTAAGTGGATTTTAGTGGATGACATGTGATTTTTAGCTGATGTGGCAAAGAATATCATGCATATGTGTCATGTTTATTTCTTTAACATATTTTATGTGACAATTTCACTTTCCTCTTTCCTCTTTCACCCCCTGAAACCTAACGTTTTGAAACCCACCATCTTCAATCCACCATCTTCAATCTACCGTAATCTCGTTTCAAACACCGTAATCTCGTTTCAAAAAAACCCTAATTTCTGTTTTCGCCATGCCATTGTTCGACTTCTGCGTACACCATGGAGGTCAATTTGTACGTGAAAGTGGAAGCTTCGTATTTTACCAAGGAGGTGATGAAACTTTTGTTCGTGGGCAAGAATCAGATACTTGGTCATACTACGAAGCTTTGAGTTTGGTTATGGAGTGTGGTTTTGATTGTGCTGGAGTCCGCTTGTGGAGGAAAATCGAAGGTACAGATGAGAAATTTTTTCATGTTACTGATGATGTACATGTTACAGAAATAGCAAATCATGCTATTATGAACAATGTTGAGGGACATATTTGGCTTGAAAAATTTGTTGGAGGAAACACAGATAGGGTTAAGAATCCAAATATCATTGAAGTTGCTATTGAGGAATCGAGTGAGGATGAAGAAGCTGATGGAGTTACTTTTGGTGACAGTGAGGAAGAAAGAGTAAATGATGCTAAAGAAGGCTTCGTGGTTGTGGAGGTTGATAAACCTGATGAAGGTAATAGGGTTGAAATTGGTGGTAAGAAATTAAGGTTCAAGTTGAGAGCTAGGAAGAATACATCAACACTGAGTTCTCCCAAAAAACTAAAGTTACATGTTCATTCAAGAATTGCTGGTGGCCAACCAAGTTCTGAAAGGGTTGTAGAGGAAGATGGAGATTATGAAAGTGAAGAGCTTGGAAGTTCTGATCCAGATGCTAGTGATGATGAAAAGATGCCCAAATATGAGAAGTTTAGGGGAGATTTACTCAACAAAGACTATGAGTTCAAACTAGGTATGGAGTTTAACTCTCTTGTTGAATTCAAAGATGCCATAAGAGAATGGTCTGTTTTAAATGGTAGAGAGATTAGGTTTGTGAAAAATGAAAGTAATAGGGTAAGGGTAGAATGTAGGGGTAAATGTGGTTTTTTAGCCCTTTGTAGTAAAGTTGGTGACAAACAAACTTTTCAATTAAAGACTTGGGTGGGGACACATACATGTGCTAGGTCAAAGTTGGTGACAAGCAAATTCTAAGTGGGTGTCTAAGGTTGTGGTAGAAAAGAGGCAGTATAGTGGCAAAGTCAAAGTTTCAGATCTAATGGCAGAATTAAGGAGCAAATACTCAGTTGGAGTTACTAAAGGAAGGGCATGGAGAGGAAAAAACATAGCTGAGGAAATTATTGAAGGTGACTCATGTAAGCAATATTCAATGTTATATAGATATGCTGCAGAACTTAAGAAACAAAATGATGGAAACACTGCAAAGATCAATGTGGAGAGGCCAATCCCAACTCTTCCACCAAGATTTGGGAGCTTCTACTTTTGTTTTGATGGCTGCAAGAAAGGCTTTCTGCAAGGTTGCAGACCATTTATTGGTGTAGATGGTTGTCATTTGAAGACAAAATATGGTGGCCAACTACTTATTGATGTAACTAGAGATCCCAATGATCAATACTTTCCTCTAGCATTTGGTGTTGTGGAGACAGAGTCAAAAGAAAGTTGGAGATGGTTTTTGCAACTACTAATGGAAGACATTGGACAACAAGGGAGATATGTTTTTATATCTGACCAACAAAAGGTAACTGTGTTATTGTTAGTATTTTTCATATCCTCTAGCCTAAATTGGTTATCATTTAGTAACTATGTTATGTTTAATGTCAATATTATAGGGACTAGTGGCTGTGTTTGAAGAGATGTTTGAGTCAATCGAGCATAGAATATGTCTAAGGCATTTGTATGCCAACTTCAAAAAGAAATTTGGTGGAGGTAGTGCAATAAGGGATCTAATGATGGGAGCAGCAAAAGCAACTTATGTACAGGCTTGGGAGAAAAAGATGTCTGAGTTAAGGCACCTTGATCCAAAGGCTTGGGAGTGGCTAGTTGGTGTTCCTACCAAACTATGGTGTAAGCATGCCTTCAGCTATTATCCAAAGTGTGATGTCCTTATGAATAACATCAGTGAGTCTTTTAATAGTACCATATTGCAGGCTAGAGATAAGCCAATTATCACTATGTGTGAATGGATTAGAAATTATCTCATGAATAGGATAGCTGGTAGTTTAACAAAGTTAGACAAATGGAAACACAAAACCATGCCTATGCCAAGGAAAAGAATGGACAAGGAAGTTGCACTTAGTGGTAATTGGATTCCTACTTGGTGTGAAAACATGATATGGCAGGTTAACCATACTTTTGATGGCCATCAATTCATTGTTGACCTTAGTAAAAAACCTGTACTTGTTGTTTTTGAGATCTTGTAGGTATTCCATGCAGGCATGCTATAACAGCTATGAGTTATCAGAACTTGGATCCAGAAACATTTGTGGATAGCTGCTATAGCAGGGAAACATACACTAAATGCTATTCCTTCAGTGTAAGTCCAACAAATGGAATGGATATGTGGCCTAATGTTGAAGTTGAGGATGTGCTTCCACCAACATTTAAGAAAGGTCCAGGCAGACCAAGGAAACTTAGGATTAGAGAGCTTGATGAAAATGGATCTAGGATGAGAAGGCCTGGAGTTACTTACAAATGTACTAAGTGTGATAAAATTGGGCATAACTCAAGAAAATGTCAAAGTACTCAACAAAATCCTGATGCATTAAAGAGGAAGGTCAGTTCAATTATATACTAATTATGTCATGTTATTACTGTATGTTCTGTCAATTATGTTCATAGAGGTTGGTGCTAATTATGTTCTGTCATTAATTTGTGTATCACTAGAGAAAAGCACCAAGAAATGTCCATAGAGCAAACACCACAACTGCTGAGGAGGTGATGGCAAGCACTGCACCTGCTGAGGAAGTGATGGCAAGCACTGCAAATGCTGAGGAGGTCATGGCAACTCAGTCCTTACAGCTAGTGAATCCAACACAGTCCCCCAAAAAGAAAAAGAAAAAGTCTCCCAAAAAGAAGAACAGAAACTGAAGACATTTATGAGAAGTTGGATGGCATTTTGAGAAAGATTTAAGTTGATGGCATTTTGAATAGTTTGACTAAATTTTATGTAATTTTGGGTCAGTTTGTGTGCAACATTATAGTATCAGTTTATGTGCAACACTGTGTATCAGTTTGTATGCTTGGATTATGTATCAGTTTGTATGCAACTTACATTATGAAGTTATGATGTATGCAACTCTGTTCAGCTTACATTATGTATCATTTTGGGTCAGCTTAATTTTGGGTCAGTTTGTAGCAATTGGTCAGCTTAATTTTGGGTCAGCTTAATTATGTGCAACACTGTGTATTAGTTTGTATGCAACTTTGTGTTCAGCTTACATTATGTATCATTTTGTGCAACTTTATAGCAATTGGTATGCAACATTATATATCGGTTATATGTGCAATATTATGTTCAGTTTACAGCACTTTATGTTCAACATTAGAGTATTGTTTATGCCAACTCAAACACATTTCATTCATTTCAAGCATAATACAACGGTTACAACAGATTGTTTATTGACTACTTAGCTATATTACAAAGAGTTAACATAACAGAAAAACAGATCCAAGATGCAATAAGAGTGAATTTGAGGACATTAATAGTCTTCTGATCCTTTGCAGACTTCTGTTTCAGTTTGTCAATTTTCTTGTTGTTCAATGATTTCCCCAACTCGTCTACAAATGTCTTCCCAAACTCTACTCCATAGTTCCTCATAACCTCTAACATCTTTTCACTTCCACTTGAAACTCCATCATACAGATTTTCTTCAACTTTTCCACTTTCAATTTCATCATCCTAGTGAAACCCATTGCAATCATTCTCCTTCTGCCAAATCAAACATCACAACCTTATGAACATTAATAAAACCCTAACTCTTGTGAATTATCAAAATAAAGTCAAATTAACATAGAGATACGAAGTAATATGTACTAACCCCCCAGTATTTGCACTTCCAATATCTTCTTCCTGGGTTTGACCTGGATTTTGAAACAAAAATTCGCATGGGGAGATGGTGTCCACAAACTGGAGCTCTTCGTCCACAACTGTTGACCCCAGAGCTTTCGCTTGCGCCTGACATAGCTAGATGTTTGAAGAAGAATTAGGAGATGTTAGATGAAGTAGAAAACAAAGAAGTGGTAGAAAACAAAGAGGTGGTAGAAAACGAAGATGAAGAAGACAACGTTGAACCCTAATCTGAGGAAAGTGAAATTGTCACATAAAATATGTTAAAGAAATAAACATGACACATATGCATGATATTCTTTGCCACATCAGCTAAAAATCACATGTCATCCACTAAAATCCACTTAAGGTTTAAAAAGGGGGAATCTGGAAATTACAGGGATGGAATCTAAACTTTTTTTTTTACAGGGTTGTTTTCCGGATTCCCCCCAAATGGCAGGGGGCAAAATAGCGTTTAACCCATTAAAAAATGACAGCTTTTGATTAGACATTATTTTTCTGTTTAGTCCATTTTATCATTTCATATTTATTTAGTCAAACTAAATAGGATAAGGTTGATGCCCCGGCTAACATTGGTTTAGCAAGCAATCAGATACAAGAGGATTCTATTGAAGCCACCTCTTTAGACTCTTTTCATGCTGCATTGCAGCTGAATGAACCTTTCCAACAGGTCACTTCAAGAAGAAAAAGCAAAGCTTCAACTCAAAAGTTCACTTATGGCACTAGGTCAAAAGTCGGTTCTCCCATCACTTCTAAATGAAGTGTCTTTTCTGGAATGTAAGGGGTTTGGCCAACTCCCCCACATGACTGGCCTTGAAAAATCTCATTAAAATTCACAAACCTGAATTTTGTTTCATTGCTGAGCCCTGGATGTGCTATAGCAAGTTACCTCGCAACTGGTTCCACAATTTAGGAATGAGGTTGTTTGCCACAAACTCAAGACCTAATATGCTCCCTAATCTCTGGTGCCTCTGTTCCAGTCAATTAGCCCCTAGTGTTTATCACATTTCAGATCAACAGGTCACTTTCTCTTTTATGGACAACAACAAGCAGCTGGCAATCTCTGCAGTGTATGCTTCTATTGATCATATTAAGAGAAGAGAGCTTTGGCATGACTTATCTAAAAACACTCATAATATCAACCTGCCTTGGTCCTGTATTGGGGACTTTAATGCAGTTATTGGAGCCCATGAGCATAGGGGCTCTCACTCACCTGCTAAAATTCCCATGGAAGATTTCTACAACTGGACTAATAACAACAATCTTCTTCATATACCAACCAAAGGTTCTCTTTTCACCTGGTCTAATGGCAGGCAAGGATATCATCTCACTGAAAAAAGGCTAGACAGAACCATTTTCAACAATCAATGGATCTCATCTGTTTCCTCTTTTTCCTGCTCCACCCTCACTAAGTTGAGGTCTGATCATTTTCCTCTTCTCTGGGATTTCGAATCTCAAGAACAAAGGTATGCCTCTAACTTCAAATTCTTAAGGATGTGGACTTCTCACAAGGATTGCCATAACTTCATTAAAAATGTCTGGAACACTCCTATTATAGGATCTCCTATGTTCATTCTTAGCCAAAAGCTCAGAATTCTAAAAGCTGAACTCAAAATTTGGAACAAAAATGTTTTTGGCAATATTCATGATCATGTTAAAGAGGCCACGACAAATCTTGATGATATACAGGCTGAGATAAATATTCAAGGAAATTCAGAGGACCTTTCTAGCAAAGAAAGAAAAGCTAAAATGGAATTAGAAAAAGCCCTTGTGATTGAAGAAGTTTATTGGAAAGAAAAGGCTAGAATTAACTGGCAATTACATGGTGACAGGAACACTAAATTTTTTCATAGATATGCAAACTTAAAGCAATCATTCCAGAAAATCAGCTCTCTCAGAATCAATGAAGCTATTGTAACCGACCCTGGGATCATCTCCAACCATATCTTAAACCATTTCACCATGATGTTCTCTAAATCTAATAGTGTTGTGGACAATGGTCTCATTGAAGAAGTCATCCCTCAACTGATCAACGATACTACAAACAACATGCTAACTCTCATTCCTTCTAATGAAGAGATCAAAGAAGCTGTTTTCAAACTTAGCAAGGACAGCTCTCCTGGACCTGATGGATTTGGTGGTTTCTTTTTCCAAGAATTCTGGCCCATTATCAACAGCGATGTTTGCAAGGCAGTGGTTGAATTCTTCACAAGCAATTATCTTCTACCCAACTTCAACTCCAACACAGTGGTGCTCTTGCCCAAGACTTCAAATGCTGATGAGCTTAGCCAATATAGACCTATTGCTATGGCAAACTTCAAATCCAAAATCATATCAAAAGTTATAGCTGATAGATTAGCCCGTGTTTTACCAGACATTGTTTCTCATGAGCAAAGAGGCTTCATACAAGGGAGACAAATCAAAGATTGCATCTGCATAGCATTTGAGGAAATAAACATGTTGCACCAAAAGGCTCCTCAGGGCAATCTAGCCATCAAGATAGACATGAGGAAAGCTTTTGACACTTTGGATTGGGATTTTCTAATCAAAGTGCTTAAGGCTTTTGGCTTTTGGCTTTTGTGACAAATTCTGTCAATGGATTCACACCATCTTATCTTCTGCAAAACTCTCCATTTCTATCAATGGCAAGCTCACTGGTTTCTTCTCATGCTCTAGAGGAGTGAGGCAGGGTGACCCTCTCTCTCCTCTCCTTTTTTGCCTTGCTGAGGAAGTTTTAAGTAGAGGTCTAACATCTCTGGTGGAAAACAACAAACTCTCTCCCATCAAAGGAACCAAAAATATGCACATCCCCACCCATTCCTTATATGCAGATGACATAATGCTCTTCTGCTCTGGTTCAACCAGTAATATTCATTCCCTCACTCAATTTTTTTCCAGATATGCATTTTCTTCAGGCCAAATCATTAATCCCCAAAAATCTACCATTTTTGGAGGATCTATCTCAAGTAGCAGGCTGGATCAAATTGCCTCTTCAATAGGCTTCAACATAGGCTCTTTACCCTTCAGCTACCTTGGAGTGCCAATGTTCAAAGGTAAACCCAAAAGGATTCACCTTCAGCCTATTATGGACAAGATCAAGACCAAATTAGCCAGTTGGAAGGCAAGGCTGCTATCTTTTGCTGGTAGAATTCAACTCATTAAAAGTGTTTTATATAGTATGCTCACATATACTCTCAATATCTACTCTTGGCCCAAATCCCTGTTGAAAGAGCTTGAAAGCATTTTCAGAAACTTTGCTTGGAGTGGTGATTCAAACTCTAGAAAACTGCTAACTGTTTCATGGAATATTATTTGCTCACCTTCTAACAGTGGAGGTTTAGGGCTCAGGTCCTTAAACAACATCAATGAAGCTGCTATGCTGAAACTCTGCCAAGAAATGATCAATGCTGAACATCAATGGTCCAAATTTCTTAGAAGCAGAGTCATTAGAGGTAACTCATGTATCAGATATCACATTTACTCTTCCATTTGGTCAGGTCTTAAATCTTCTTTTCCTACTCTATTGTCCAACTCATCCTGGCTCCTGGGTAATGGGAATAAAATCAATTTCTGGACTCATGATTGGTCAGAGTTTGGCAGCTTAATGCGCTTTTTTAAGCTTCCACATATTTGGAACCCTCATCTTCAAGCAAAGGTGGCTGATTTTATCCTCAACTATCGATGGAATTTTCCTCCACAATTTCTTATTATGTTCCCAGACCTCAAGGACTTGATCAAAAGCAACATTATCCCTACTGAACAGAAAGAGGACACTTTAGTTTGGAATCATTCCACGACAGGAATCCTAACCCTCAAAGATGCTTATAACTTTGTCAACAAAGAATATCAACCACTTCAATGGGCTAAACTCATCTGGAACACTGTCATCCCACCCTCAAATTCAGCTCTCATATGGAGGATTATACACAGGAAAATGCCAACTGATGAGAATCTCATGAGCAGGGGCTGTCAGCTTTCTTCTATGTGCTCCTTGTGTAACAAAGAATCAGAAACATCCAGGCTTCTTTTCTTTGAATGTCTCTTTACAACTAAATTGTGGAACTGGCTGCAAGATATTCTAAAACAATCCATTGATTTTACCTCTGCCATAACAACCCTTAACATTTGTAACAAAGGATGGAGTCCTCAATGCTCAGTGGTAGTCACTGCAGCAGTGATAGCTATCTACAAAGCCATTTGGTACTGCAGAAATCAAGTGAGATTTGAAGGTAAACAAGTCTCGAATAACACAGTTATCTCTTCCATTATTGCATCGGTGGCTCTAACAGGAAACTCCACAAAACTTGCCACTTGCCCTTCCATTTCTGATTTCATAATCCTCAAAGCCTTTAATGTTGAAACAAGACACCCTAAAGCTCCTCAAATCATTGAAGTCATTTGGACCCCGCCTTTTGGAAGTTGGCTGAAGTGTAACACTGACGGCTCAGCATTAGGATATCCGGGGCTTGCTGCTTGTGCGGGAATCTATAGAGATAGTAAGGGAGATTTTGTTGGATGTTTTGCCATGAATCTTGGAATTCAGAACTCTTTTTATGCAGAACTTATGGCAATTATCTTAGCAATTGAGAGAGCCAAGCAAAACAGTTGGAATGCTATTTGGATTGAATCGGACTCCCACACTGCGGTCACGGCTTTCACCAAGCCTTCGCTTGTTCCTTGGCACCTAAGCAACAGATGGAATAACTGTATTGCCATATCTAAATCCATGCAATTCTGGATTTCCCACACATATAGAGAAGGAAATCGTTGTGCCGACTCGTTAGCTAGTTTAGGATTGGCTCTTGACGGGACTTCTTGGTGGAACTCTCCCCCTGATTCTATTAGGAAAGAGCTTATTTTGAACAAATTGGGAATGCCCAATTTTAGATTTGTGCACTAATTTTTTCCTACTTTGGCTTCCTTGTGGGTTTAGCCAGCCCATTCTTTTTCCTCTTCTTAATATATAAGCTTTATATATAAAAAAAAAAAAATCGTACATTTATTTAAAACAAATATTTAAAAATTTAACTATTAATTATATTAAAAATACTTTTTGTACATAAATATATATTAGTCAAAAAAATATATGTTTTTCTTTTAAAACAATATTTAAAGAAATTCAAACATTCCTTTAATATCCCAATTTTTTTAATTTTTTAAGATTTTTTCGGATATGCATATCCGAAAAAATCTCAGACCATTTTTTGCGGGTTTTTCGGATATGCATAACTGAATTAATTAAAATCCCAATTTTTTCGGAGATGCATCTCCGAAAACATCCATTTTGTGGTGTTTTCGGAAATGCATCTCCGAAATCTAGGAAAATCTGGAAAAAAAAAATACTTCGGAGATGCATTTCCAAAGCAGGATAATTTGAGATTTTCAGCGGAGGTGCTCCTCATACGGAAATCTAAAAAGAAATTCTCAAAATAGTATACATTCTCATTTTACTAGAAGTGACCGTGCTAATTATCCATTATTTATCGACTTCATAGTTCATATAATCATTTATGATCCGTCCAATTAATTTACTCTCCAATTAAATATTTAAACAATTAAATAGTTAATGAGATTCAACCCACTAAACTTTTCTAAAATTTAATTAATGTTTATTTATTTATAAAATATAATAGATTTCTTTTATATAAAAATAATAATGATAACTTGTGTCCTAAGACACAAGCTAAGAACTAAATGAGGGAATATTGTCTTAAAAAGTCTGCATTAATTTTAATAAAAATATAAAATTAATTGTTTAATTATTTTTTCCAATACAAATTTTTTATAAGTGGATTTCTTAACTTGTATCTCTAAGGCACAAGTTAGTCTTATCTATAAAAAAAATATATTAATTCATCTCCATTATTACTTCGGGATCTCTCAAAACTCAATCTTAATCAATGTTCGAATGCATTCATCTGAAATACATTGTCCCTAGTAGTTTCTAGAATATATCAATATACACAAGAGTCAGACTCCCCCTCACCATTTTCAATTTCATTTTTTTTTTCAAGAACCTCAAAAAATTTTAAACTCTCATTTTTCATCCAAATCAAATATTAAGACCTACAATCTTTGAGAAAATATTAAATAATCTATCAGGTAATGTTTAAATTTACAATATATTTGTTATTTATATCTAGTTTCATATGAGATTGAAATTCCTAGGTTAGATGTAATCGCTGTCATCATGCATCCAAAAGGTATATTTCAGAACCACCCTTTAGATGGATGCTTTCGAAGTCATGTAGAGAGAACTCTAGAAGCATCCTTTCAGACCATGATAGCAACATTTTATATAGTTTCATTGTGTTTGTTTTTCATATTGCATGTGTTTCATTGTGTTTGTTTCTTGTTTTACGTATTATTGTGAAATTGATAGAATAATTAAAATTACCTGTGAATAAATTATCCAGAGTCTAATCACACCAAAAATTTTGATGTGTGGACAACCAAAATAAATGGTCTTCAACAATAATAACTTTCAATGCAATAAGATAATGAATTAAATTGGCAAAAGAAAATAAAAGGAGGCGAGAAACACTAAAGATTTGTTTATCCAGATCGATCAAATGATCTACGTCTGGGGGAGAGAGCAACTCTCCATTTCACTATACTATAAAAGTTGCTACAAGATATTACAAAAGAGTTACAAGAAAATAGTCTTCAAAGTTCCAAAGAACAAACCCTATTTTCTACCCAAGTGTTTCTCAATCTCTCCAATTCTCAGTATAGTAATCATACAAACCCAAGGTGTTAAGAAATATTGTCTGATCCTTTCAGATAATTCTAAAAGGTTTCCCTAAATTCGAAACCCTTATTTTTTCCTTTTGCTTCAAAGTTCAAAAATCGTCACACTACAATAGCAGAAGAAATACATATTTATAATTGCTAAACCACAACATATCCATAACAAAGCCTAAAACACAACTCATTAACAAATAGGTCAGCGAACTAGCCCGAAAAATTGCTAGTGTTGAAATATGTCATTTTTTCTTCTCTTTTCTCGCTTGAAGTTTTACGGCATATTACAATAATCTCCACATTGACTTGAAATCAATGGTGATGTCAATTTAACCACCAACCACCTTGTTGTTATCTACCATATTGAAATAGTATTCAACAACATTTATCGAGTTGAAGTCACCCTTAAACATTGATCTCGCCACTTGCATCCACTTGTTTCCAATTACCCTTTTCTGCCTAGGTAATCTAACAAGCCCACAAGAATGATTTTCCACCATTATTAACTCCACATGCCTACGAATGCATCCCTGAAGGTCTCTGTTTCTATATTTTGCAACCCTTTAACCAAATTCAAAGCATAACACCTAAGGCTCGCATAATCATCTCTTTGAGATGATACAGTCTCCTTATTTACCTTATCAGGAGTCAAAAGATAAGCAGAGGCCTCTGTAACTGTTCATTCACTACTATTATTATAGATAGTAGGAAACTCCGCCTCAAACTGTGTTTTCTCCTCCATAGTTCCTAAAAGCTTCATCCCTTGGTTCTTACTCTTATTCCCCTGAAGGAACTCTCTGCCAACCAAGTAAGTTGCTTTGACACCAGCCTTACCCCAGAAACTCAATGACAAATCAGCGGTCTCATGCATCTTTATCCCTTGTCTTCTGTAAAATTTATTAAATTGTTTTGAAGCAACTTTCAGACAATCATCATGCCTTAATCTAAAATCTCATAGCTTGTTCTTGTTATGAAAGTCTTAACTAGTTGGAGATGAATGAACAACCACGTTTGAAATTTCTAAAATATATATACCACATATTTTAGACCCTTTAACTATGATCACTTAATCATGAAAAATCTTCGACACCCCATGTTCAACTCTAGTGCAATAGTCTAGATCATCAAACATGCTTATGGTTAGCAAATTTTGCTCCAGCTCTGAAACATACCTCACATTGTGAAGAAGAAAATCACGATCATCAAACATTTTAAGTTTGATTGTACCAATATCATGAACCTTGCAAGCCTTATTGTCACCAAGGTAAACTACTCCAGCTTGCTCCAACTTCAAAGTCTCAAAGTATTATATTCTTGATAAGAGCAACCGGAGTCTCTGACCCAACTATCTTTTGTCTCCAAACTCGACAGCACTTGTGCACTAGAACTCTCATAACCATCCTCATCTAAGGCAGCCGCAACTTGAACAAAATCATCATTATCCTTTCTCTCGGGGTAATCCCTCTTGAATTGGTTGATTTTTTTTTACAATTATAGCATTTTACCTTTGACTTGTCAATCCTCTTTGATTTGGAAGTCCCTTTATGCTCAGTTATTCCTCTTGAGACACTTAAGAATTCACCACTATCATCAATATTTAAATATTTTACCTTTGAAATTTCTTTCGATCTTACACTCGTCTAGACTTCATCCAAACTGATGGTACCTTCCTTTTCATAAAGAATGACATCCTTAAAGTGCTTAAAGGATCTGGAAAATGAGCTCAATAAGAGAAGAGTCTTGTCCTCACATAATTATTCACCTCAATATTCTCAAGCTCATCAATAATCTTGTGAAATTTTGTCAACTTCTCTACTATGCATTTGTTCTCCACCATTTAAAATGAATAGAGTTGTTGTTTCAGACACAACTTGTGAGCCAAAGACTTGGTCATATACAATTATTCAAGTTTTGCTCACATCAAAGCCAAAGTTTTCTCCTTGGCGACTTTCCTTAGAACTTTAATCTCGAGGCAAAAGACAATGGCACTTTTGACCTTATCACCATCTTTTTCTTCTATACTTTAGTTAAGCGTGCAAGCATCTATGCCTCACCCTTCAAAGCTTCAATACACTTTTCTTGAGTTAAAATTGCTTGCATCTTTACTTTCCACAATTCAAATTTGTTGCCCCTGAAAAATTCTTAATCTCCCGTTTAGCCATAGTGCTCATTTGTAAACAATACCCATTTATCCCACGGTGGGTGACACTTGTTGTGAAATTGATAGAATAATTAAAACCACTTGCGAAAAAATTATTCAGAGTTCAATCATACCAAAAAAATTGATTTGTAGGACAAAGAACATTGACAGCCAAAAGAAATGACTTTCAATAATAATAATAATTTTCAATGCAGTAAGATAGTGAATTATATTGGCAAAAGAAGATAAAAGGAGGCGAGAAACACTAAAGGTTTGTTTACCCAATTCGATCAAATGATCTACGTCTGGGGGAAAAGCAGCTATCCAATTCATTATACTTTAAAATTGTTACAAGAGATTACAAAAGAGTTACAAGAAAATAATTTTCAAAGTTCCCAAGAACAAACCTTATTTTTTACCCAAGTGTTTTCCAATATCTCCAATTCTAAATATAGTAATCATACAAACCCAAGGTGTTAAGAAGTATTGTCTAATCCTTCTAGTCTAAAAGGTTCCCCTAAACTCTAAACCCTTATTTCTCCCGTTTGCTTTAAAGTTTTAAAATTGTCACACTAGAATATTGGAAGAAATACATATTTATAATTGTTAAAATCAAACAGATCGATAACAAAGCACAAAACACAACCCATTAACAAATTGATCAACGAACAAGCCCGAAAATATGTTAGTACCGAAATATGTCATTTGTCCTTCTCTTTTCTCAGTTAAGGTTCTAAGCCATATTACAATATTCACCACCTTGACTTAAAACTGATGATGATGTCATTTTAACCACCAACTACCTTATTACTCTCTACCAAATTGAAACAATATTTGACAACTTTGGTCAACTTCTCTACTCTCAATCTGCTCCTAAAATTTCTTATACATTTAATATTATTTTAATGTTGAAAAAGTAATTATTTATTGTTAAAGCTTGTGTAGTATGTTGTTCTAACTCAGTTGTGAAATTGTAAAATTAAGATAGGGTTGTTCTCTTCATTTGTTATAAGTATAAAGTTAGAAGTTGAATATGAGATAAAATATTAATCTAAAAAGGTCATGGATTTATCATGTGTTAAAATTTATGTGATAGTGAAAATCTCAAGTGTTATGCTTGAGAGATGGCCTCATAGTTTGGGTTGAATTAGGGTAAAACCTAATGTCTTCTTGTCATATCTCCCAACTCTTCATTTTCTTGTACTTATTAATTTGTTTATTTCTTCTTCTTTTACTTCTCTTCTTAAAATAGGATAAAACCTGATGTCTTCTTGTCATATCTCCCGACTCTTCATTTTCTTGTACTTATTAATTTGTTTATTTCTTCTTCTTTTACTTCTCTTCTTAAATTTTATGTAAAACCAATTTCATATCTATCCTTTCTATTGTGTTTGAAATCACTTGGCTAACATATTTGTTAATTTGTATTGAATATTGTTTGATATTTTAATTAATTGGTTGAAGTTGAGGTATGTCTAGTGACAAATAAAAATTTAAAATATGGTTAAATAATTAATTGTATCCAACAAACAACTAATGCAGGATATCTTTATCCTTAAATGAAGATCGTATCTGAATTCATCGACTGAACGATAAAGAAACCAAAATTTGATTATCCAAACCATGTGATTCGGAAACAATGCAACACTATGATAATTTTTTGGCACTATCATTCGATTTCTTTATAAATTGTGATTAGCATTATTAAGATCAATGATTCCTCCTCGATTTGGAAAGAGGTCAAACAAATCTCCTAAGGTAACTTAGTTAGAATCTTTCCGATAACCCATGATCTTTCCTCCATTAAATAAGGTGAATCCTCTATTACTATCTATTTTACCTATTTGAAGAACATTTTTTTATGAACTATTTAATTTCCTCTCTATCTCTAATTACACCCTTGCCTCTAGGGGTGAAAATAGGCCAGACCGATAACAGGGGCCTACAATCTAGCCTATATAGGCTCAAGCCAGACCACACATTATTTTTAAATATAAAAGACCTAGGCTTCTTTATAAGCCTATTTAGTTAAAAAGGCTAGGCCTCAAGCCCTAAAAAAAGTCTTTTAAGCCTATCAGACCGGCCTATTTAAATAAATATGAATACTTTTTGTATGATCATTATGTTATGTTTCGTACTTTGAATTAAAATACATAAATAAAACTTGGTTATCTAAAAGAACTTGTGAAAATAAGATAAAAACACCATATGAACATTGATTTCATAAGTTCTCTTAAACAAATAGTCTCCTAGAACTTATGTTAATAGGTAAGTTAAAATAAATTAGTTTATTTAAACTTATTTTAATTGCTTATTTATATATGTCTAAAACAAATAGACTTTTAAGTAGGCTTAACAGGCTTTCGAAAAGGTCAGACTCAGGCCTAAAATATAAGCCTACGACAGGCTTCAGGCCAGACTTAGGTTTCGATTTTTTTGACAGGCTAGACTTAGGCTTGACAAAGTCTAGCTCGGCCCAGCCTATTTCCACCCTAGTTGCCTCAAATAGTTGTTGCAACTTTTTTAAGACCATCAATCAGTATAGAAACCACGAACTACTTTCTTGTTAGATCTCAAATCTTACTTTTTGACCCCAAAGTATACTCTCTGAAAAAACTCCAACAACAAAGACAGGTGCAAATTGATACTTTACCAGACCCTACAGTACCACATCTTTAAAACCTAATCAAGCAAAGTTCAAATCTTTTCAAAAAAAACAATGGTGGAAAACCCCAATTTGTACCAATTGTAAAAAAATCAATCATATAATAGACAAGTTTTATTTGCTCCATGGTTTCCTCATGGATACAAAACCAAGAAGTTTGTTAATAACATTGAATCTCACAGATACAAAACCAAGAAGCTTCTTAATAACATTGAATCTCAACCCAGTAATCCACCACAATATGCTCACACTTTCACCAAAGATCAAATTCAAAGTCTCCTTTTCTTGCTTCCAAAAAAAAAATGTAATATCAATCCTCGTTTCCACCCTAGCCGTGAATAACTACAATCTTCCTACAATTGTCCAAGTAACTTCACAAGTACTTTCTTCTTGACTTTTTCTTTTCGGTGTTATACAGGTACTCATTTTGTATATCATATAAATATTCTCTCATCCAAACAATTGAACAATCAATCACCGGTCTTATTATTGCACAATAAACCAAATGAAGTTTTATCTACTCAACTCAAAAAATTGATTAAAATTACCTCCAATGTAAAATGTTTTGAAAACAACAAACAATCATACTATTTAATAAATAATTAAATAGGTTTAAATTAAATAGTACCATGTGATTGGTTGAAAATACTATAACTTTTGTGATGGATAAAGAAATTATCTCCATAAACCAATCACCAAATTATAAGAAACTCGGTTGTAACTTATAAAAGTTAATGAATTTCGCCGAAACAAAAAGAAAACTCTGAAATTTACAAGAGTTGAAAGACAACTAAAATTAAAAATAAAATAAATGACTAAAATGTACTTTAACCAAAATATGGAACTCAAACGAATTGTAAACAAAACCTTTGTTTATGACTTTGTCCATTCCCGACTACCCCCTCCCAACCAACACAACTCATTACTCGTAACAAATACATATGTAGAATGAAAATAATAACAATAAACTCCCAGACCCCAAAAGCTCAACAAGTTCAAGTCTCAAAATTCACACCCAACCCTAATTTCACTTGCTGAAAAAACCCAGGGACACAAACAGTTCAATTGAACGACAATGACAATCTGGCAACCATTAAGTATGACTGTATCCAAAGACAAGGACAGAAAAAACGCGACCACAACTTAATCAGATTGCATAGTATGAAATATTAATAAATAATACTAAGCAGTGGACTCAGGCTCTTCAACTTTTTTATCTGCATCTGCCTTACTGGTCTCACCTGATGCTGGCTTCTCAGTTTTTTCCGCAGATTTCTCTTCATCTTTCTTCTCTGCATCAGCAGCCTTGTCATCAACACTCAATTTCTCAACAAGAGTAGCTGCTGCAGATGCTTCCTGGTCATCAACTTGTTTTTGAGACTCAGCAACTTCTTGGAATGTTTCCATAAAGCTTTTACAATCTAGGAGAGAGACAAAGCAATGGTTAGTTTACACACAATGAAACATAACTAAATAAGGATGTTCAGTTAACGAGCTATATCCCGGCAATATTCTTATATCATCCACCCAAACACTAACTACAAGAATGGGCTGAATCATTGAAATTGAAAATTGGTGTGTGTAACCTTCACAATAATATTAACTAAAGCAATTTCCATACATCCTATGTACAGGTAATAGAAATCTGGATCATCAGCAAGAGCATCTTCGGGCACAGAACTGCCTACAATGAACTACAAATAAAATAAAGTACATTCTTTGTGTAAACAGTCCTCGTGTGGTTGTGATCTTCATATTTATTTTGATGATGTTGCGGATGAGTATGTAACAGAGATTGTGCAGACAAAAATTAAAAGAAAACTCCTAAACGTGAGTAATACGGAGAGAAATTTTAACTGTGCTATCATATACAACAGAAATTTACAAATAAGAATCTAAGATATCCTATTTGATTTGCAGTAATAAAAAACATAAAGACCAGCCAAGAACCTTATATTCAGATCTTTAACTATGAAAATAAAATGATGCACATCATTCAAACTTCCTTCGCCAACTAAATTGTTTTACCGAACACTCTTTGAAACCAGAGGCATGCTTAGATCTTGAATACATTCACTTAATGACACTGCACTGAACGACAAAACTACTTAACCATTCGGCAGTTGATGTAGGAGACCAATCACTTAAAATGCAATTGTAAAGTTCAGTTTTAATAAGTTGAGAGAAACCAAGTAATCCAACACAAACTGAATTGATACAAAATGTACCCAAACTTTATTCACCAACTAAATTGTTTTACGGAACACTAATTAAAACCAGAGGCATGTCAAGATATCTAATGCATTCACTTAATGACACTACACAACAAAACTGCTTAACCATTTGGGCACAAACCCATCAAAGTGAACAGCTGGACCAATAAGTTGATGTTATGAAATCTTACAAACAAAAGTTCACATCACCATGCAGTCTAGTACCCGAGGTGAATGTGCCTCAACTATTTTTGCTAAGAACTCATCAAAAGATACTCCAGAATCACAAAGCATTCAACACATAAATGCTAATGTTGAGAGAGGATACTAACTGCAGAACTATACAATGTGTTGATGCCTTTGAGTGACTAAAAATAAAAAACAGAAATTGGCAAATCAATTATAAGTAACCAACCAATAGCAACTAACAATGAATTGAAAGTCATCTAAATCATACTTACTTTCAATGGATGGAAAACGAATGCAGAAAAGCTCATCCTTGAGTTCCCCATCAGCAAAATCCCTAGCATGCCAAACGCAAGATTTCTCATTCCCGGCATGTTCTTGCACAGACATGGTAGGTAAAACTGCAATCCAATAATAAGCAATCAGAAAAATCAAATCTTAAAATCAAAATTGCAAAACAAAGATGCAGAAAACACATACTGAAATGATTGGCGCAGATCTTGAGGGTTTTGGATTGCCTCATGAGAAGCCTAACTTTACCGGTAACCTTATGTTTCAAAAACTTAACAGTACCAGCGCCTCTCTCCTTCCACTGATTTCCATCCTTATCAAACCGGTAAAGCTTCGATTTGCTGCGATCAATGAAAAATCTAAGATAAAACCCTAAAAATAAAAGGAAAAAGTGAAATATGAAAAGGAAAATACATACAGATCTAGAATGGCGTCTTCGTTTTCTTCGCCGGTGGAAACGGCAACCTCCTCAAGTTTGACGATGGGAGCGACTTGTGCTCCGGTATCTTCGTCGTCGCCAACGGCTGGTGCCTCCTCCTCTTCACGGTGTTCAGGATCGGCCATTTTGTGTAGAGAGACGAATTGAATTGCGTGCCGCTAGGGTTTAGAAAATGTTGGGATTTTGGTAGTGAGAGTGAGGACTTGGGTCTAGTGTTGTTGTATATAATGCGGGATCGCACAGAGTTGGGTAATTCCTATGATTAAATCGCTCTTTTTTGTTTTTTTTTTTATTTATTTATCTTATTAAATCAATGGAAGTTTCTAGGAGAGACGGGGATTTTCGAAAATAAATTTTTTAAAAAATATAGAAAATTATTTGATATTTTTTGAAAAAATAATTTTGTATAGAATTATTCACTGAATTAGGTGAAAAATGAGCAAACATGAAGAAGTGAAGTAAAAAAGAAGAATCATCCACTAGATTTCGTGTGCGCGCGATGAATCCATTGTGGTTGTGTTGGAGTCTCATCGAGGTCGCGATGGATCTTAACGTGGTCGTAATGGAGACGTTGAAAGAGGCGTTGAGAAAGAGACGTTTAAGTGATCGTTGGGGTCTAAAGTTGTGCATCGCGACCGTGATACACTTCAAGCAGTCACGACAGAGTGCGAACAAAAACTATAAAATTCCATTTTGGCATTTCATTCGTACACCTACCTTTATGTACTTTTTTCTAGTCATTTTTTATTGCATATTTTGTTGCTTTTGTTGTGTGAACTTTGTGCAGAGCCATGGCACCCAAAAGAAATAGAATTTCCTAAGTCGTAACTTCATATGCACCCCTCCTACTCAAGATGCTCTAACCTTTCCAAAATACTGATTCTTCACAAAAGCTCATATTGAGAAATACCTTAAGGTTAAAGATTTCAAATTGGTGAGTGAAGTAGCATTAGATGTTCAAAACTTGGAGGGGTATGAAAAGTTAATCACCATGCTCAAAGAGAGAGGTTGGACAAGGTTAAACAACATGATCAAGGAAAGAAACAAATCTATTGGGTTAGAGTTTTAGGCAAAAGTTGTCTTACGTCAATACAAAGGATACACTTCTTATGTGTGAGGTAAGAGTATTAATTATTGCCCTTTTAGAATTAATTATCTTCTTTATCTACAACCTCTCAATGAGTGTAGTGTCCAAAATTAAAGGAACCTCATTATGATTGAGGAAAGGGGTGAGAAGATGAAAAATGCAGTTTGCCAACCAGGGGCAAAATGAGTGATTGTGAATGGGAAACCCTTAAGACTATGCAGATGCATCTGATACCAAGGGCATTGACATTGTTTATTGTGCAAACCTTAGAATATGCTTCCAACCAATTTGAGTTCATTGTGAATCAGTGTCATTTGCTCTAATGTCCATCCTAAACCAGGAAGACATTGATGTTTCGAAATTAATTGCTAAAAATATTAAATATATGACTAACGCCCCGTAATGAGCTAGTAGGCATTTTTGTATTATTAATTAATTATGTAGGTTAGCTGGAGTGCCAAGTCACCCTGATGATGAGATGCACATCAACATGAGTGCCATGAGAAGAATCCCCATACATATAATTAACGAAGGCGGCCAACAAGAAACACAACAAGAAGATCAAGACCACTGATTCCATCCCGAAATTAGTCAACCAGAAGGAGTCTCGCAACTACAATAATAAGCATATGGTCGCTTGCAAAGACTTGAAGAGTATGCGTTTGGCATGACAAGTTAGGCACGTGAGATCCCACACAACTTTTATGCAGAAACCCCAAGATTTGGAATGAGTTTCAACGCTTTCTATAATGAGCATCAAGATCACATGCCTTGACAAAGCAATAGAAACTTGTTTTTTGCTATGCCAACTTACTAAGGAATTTGAAAAGAAATGACAAGTCCCACTAGTGCTCTTCCTATCCGATTTGCAACCGGAAAAATTGGAATCGAAATAGCCAACCAAAGAACAATCACTTCCCTCGAAAAACCAAAGTCCATACTTTGAAGAACCACAAAGGTACCTAAGTATGCGCTTTACGGATTTTAAATAAGACTCCTTGGGACATGATTGAAATCTAGCATACATACATACACTAAACATAATATCGGAATGGGAAGCGGTAAGATAAAGAAGAGAACCAATCATATCTCTATACCTTTTTACATGAACTGGCTTACCATGTTCATCCTGGTCTAAATTTACCGCGGAAGGCATATGAGTGTCAAATAACCTTAGAGTTGGCCATATCGAAGTGCTTGAGTAGCTAATGGAAATACTTCGTTTGGCTCACAAAAGTCCCTTCCTCGAGTTGCTTGACTTGAAGCCCGGGGAAATAGTTTAACTCCCCCATCATACTCATCTCAAATTTTCCCTGCATTAGCTTAGAGAATTCCTTGACTAAGGACATGTTAGTAGACCCAAAAATAATGTCATCTACATAAACTTGAATTAAAATAAAGTGTTTTCCTTGACTCTTAATGAAAAGAGTTGTATCAACCTTCCCTCTTGAGAATCCTTAATCTAGTAAGAATTTGCTAAAATGCTCATACCAAGCCCTAGGGGCTTGTTTAAGACCGTACAAAGCACGCTTAAGTTTATAAACATAGTTAGGATACTCAAAATTTTCAAAATTGGGAGGTTGAGATACATACATCTCTTCATTAATGTAGCCTTTTAGAAAGGCAGTCTTAACATCCATTTGAAATAATTTGAAGTTTTGTGAACATGCATAGGCAAGAAAAAGGCGTATAGCCTCGAGTCGGGCGACCGGAGCATAAGTCTCCTCATAGTCGATGCATTTATCTTGTTTATACCCTTGAGCAACAAGACGAGCCTTGTTGCGAATTATAATTCCATTTTCGTCTAATTTGTTCCTAAACACCCATTTGGTACCAATTACTTCGCGGAGGAGTGACAAAATTCTAAACCTCATTTCTCTTGAATTGATTTAGTTCCTCTTGCATAGCCAAGAACCAATTTTCATCGAGTAAGGCATCTTTGGGAATTTTTAGGCTCAATTTGAGAAACAAAAGCGAAATGATAACAAAAGTTACTTATCTTAGACCGTGTAGTAACTCCTTTTGTGATATCTCCTAGAATATTGTCGATGGGATGATCCTTAGAGGATTTCCATTCAAAGGGGAGATCACTTTTATTACTTGGATGATCTTCCACCTTTTTTTGGGTACTTGATCCGATTTCTCCTCAACTTTCTCCGATATGAGGCCATCATTCTTTTCAACACTTCTTACATCCGGATATTTTAGTATACTCTCCGAAGATACACCTGCACCATCAAACACAATACCTTTTCTGACCGATTTTGGATAAGATTCATCAAATGAAACATGCACGGATTCTTCAACGATATGTAACCTCTTATTGTATACTCTATGTGCTTTACTAGATTGAGAGTATCCGAGAAAGATACCTTCATCCTCTTTTGAATCAAACTTACCAAGATTTTCTTTTTCATTATTTAACACAAAGCATTTACATCCAAAAATGTGAAAATGTGAAATATTAGGCTTCTTACCTTTTAAAAGCTCATATGGAGTTTTGTTAAGAATAAGACGTATTAGAATTCTATTCAAAACATGACAAGCCTTATTTATGGCATCGCCCCAAAAATATTTAGGAAGACTCATTTTTCATGTCCCTTCACTTCTCTTTCTTCTCCTTCTTTTCATGCTTGTTGAGATTCATGAGATATTGCTCATGTTCTTGAAGCTTACCAAACAATTTTGTAAGATCCAATGTCGTGAGATCGTTGGCTTCCCTGATCATTGTGACTTTAGGTTACCATTCCCTATTAAGACATCTCAAAACTTTGTTAATTGCAACAACATTGGAAGTAATATGATCAGTGGCGGAGCCAGGAAAAAAGAAAAGGGATGGCCGCTAAAGTAAAATAAAAATTATAAAGAAAAATATAAATCATATTTCATAGAAAGCATTTAAGTTGAAATAAATATAAAGTTGATTATCAAAAAATTAAATAACATGACTTGAAAATACCTTATAATAAAGCTTTACGTGTTCCGAGTGACTTGAAATCTTCAATAATAGACTCAGAACTAATGTTTGCACTAATCTCCCTTTCAATATAAACTGTCATGCTATCTCTTAGAAACCCAGCATCCATCTTGTTTCTCAACTTAGTCTTGATAATTTTCATTGCTGAAAAAGACCTCTCAGTTGTTGCCGTAGAAACTGGAAGAGTCATGATAAGGCGAAGTAGCCTATCAATCAAGAAATAAATTTCAGCTTGTCCAGTTTCCACTAAACATGAACATAGCTCTTGAATAGTTGATAAATTATTCAAATTTGATGCTTGGCGAGCAACAAATAGAAAATGCCGAAGTTGAAATTGCAAATTATTCTTCTCTTGATCACTAAAATCCATAGGATAATATTTTTCAACTAGAGAACAAATAGTATCAATGTTAAAAGCTTTATACTCATCCTTAGGAGACAAAGCACAAGAAAGAGTTAACAAATCCATTGCCTGCTCACTAAATCTGCTATTCAACTCTTGCAACTGTTTGTCAATGGTAGTGAAAAAGATTTCAACTTTGAAGTAATGTTGAATTGTGACTTGATTTTCTTCAAGGCGAGATCGTCCAAATCTTGTTGTTGAATGAATATCATTAAGATCAGGAATCTCAATACCATGCTTTTCACAAAAAGATGTCACTGTACTAAACAATATATCCCAACCATTTTCTCTCAAGTCTTGAATAAAACTTTTTGTTGAACGAACCAAGTCCATGGCATTAACTACATCTTGATTTTGTTTTTGCAAGGCTTGACAAAGCATATCTGTTATCCCCATAATTTCTTTCATCAAATGCAAAATAAATATAAAATCAAATGCCTTCAAGTAATTGTAAGAACTATCTGCATCCCCACGTGTAGCATAATTTCCCCTTTCTTTTGCAATTTTTTTTAAAACTGAACAAGTTGCTTCGTACATGTTTATCAAGCTACAAATAGAATTGTAATGTCATCCCCAACGGGTATCTCCAGCTCGTTTCAAAGTACCAATTTGATTTGAACCTTTACCAGTTACAATCTCACCAATCTCTAACAAATGTGCAATCTCTTCTAATTGGGAAGCTTGTAACTCATCATGACGCTTAGTGGAAGAACAAACAACATTGACTACAAAAATCAGTTTATCAAAGAATTTATGAATTGGTTTGACTTCTCTTGATGCTGTAACCAAGGCAAGTTGCAATCGATGAGCAAAACAATGAACATAGTATACATAAGGACAATCCTTCATAAAGAGTGCTTGTAAACCATTCCATTCTCCTCTCATGTTGCTAGCACCATCATACCCTTGTCCGCGAATGTTAGACACATCAAGGTTATGTCGAGAGAGGATATCACATATTGCTTCCTTAAGAGTTAAAGACGTGGTGTCTTTAACATGTGCCACATCAAAAAATCTCTCTTGTATTAAACCAACTTTATCAACAAATCTTAATACAAGAGCCATTTGTTCCTTTTTTGACTCATCGCGAGCTTCATCTACAACAATACAAAATTTGGAATCACCAATTTCCTCACGAATATGTTTTTTCACCCTACTAGAAAGAATTTGCAAGAGCTCTTTTTGAATTTGATGTGAGGTATATTTGCAATTTTGTGGAGCATTTTCCAACACAACTTTTGCAATTTCATCATTGTAAGATGCTAAAAGTTTTAACAATTCGAGAAAGTTACCTTGATTTCTTGAATTGCTAGTTTCATCGTGACCCCTTAAAGCACAAGCTTGAAGTGTTAACCAACGAACAGTGTCAATTGAAGTTTTGAGACGAAGCCGGTTACTCATTCTTTGACTTGAACTTTGAACTTGAATAACATTTCTGATATGACAATCTTGATTCAACAAGTCTTGACAAGCTTGCATTGCATTGTTGTGTGGCGAACATGGATCCATCCCTATGTGTTTAAGAAAGGAACAATGTTTTCCATTCCTAACTTTCTTCCAAGTTCTAAATCCCGTAGAAATGAAGACATGTGATCCGGGACGTCCACTTGGTTTTTTGCTAAAAAGGTAACAAGGTAAGCAGTATGCAGCATCTTCAGATGGTGAATATTCTAACCAAGAGGGAAATATGCTAAACCAAGTGTGTTGAAACCTTCTTGGATGATCCGCATTACCGGACAAAGGATAGTTGTCTAAATGAATTTGATATGGACCCCATTTTAGATAAGCTCTTTGTATTGCATCCACTTGATTTGGTGGATATTGCCAAATCGGACGACGCTTTCCAGGATCACGTTCCAAAGAATTTTCAAACCCATGATGCTCTTCAATTCTTGGAATCTCAAGAATTGTTTCAGGTTCAAATGTCGGAATTATAATTTCTTCATCCCTCTCCTCTCTTTCAATTTCACATGCTTTCCTCTTGAAAAACGAATCAATTTTTCTATTATTTATCTTTATTTTTCTGATGAAAAAAATGAAACATAACAATATGTCAAAAATTATCACACATAATAAAATGAAAAATAATAAAATGGCAAAAATTATCACACATGAAAAAATTATCACACATAATAAAGTCTAAAAAATTATCACACATAGTAAAATGAAACATAATAAAATGGCAAAATTTATCACTGTCAGTATTGATACTGATACTTGAGGCAAACATTATCACTATAATATTGTAACTTCAATTTTAGTTACAATCACTCAAACTTGACACTTTATAATCTTTGCTCTACTAAGCTTTTCTCTCTAAATCTAATACTTTCATTCTTAATAAAAGAAACGGTTCTATTTCATATTTCAATCACTCAAACAGTATTTCATATTTCAACTAAACTTAATCAAGTTCCAAAATTATAAAAATAAATAAATATATAATCTCCCTAAATCAGCTTCTAATTACAATCAAGTTTCAACATTAAAAAAATACTAACATCTAAAGATTTGAAAAAGCCAGAAACTCCCTAAATCACAAATACAACATTTTAGAAATCCAAAAATGTCTCAGTAAATACCCCTAAAAACACAATACATAGAAATCTGAAAAGAAATCTAAAACCAATCTTCAGCATCCCTTAATAATTATTCAGAAGTCTAACCATTTTTAAAGAAGAAGAAGATGAAAACCCTAAAAATACAAAATTGACAAAGGAAGAAGAAGACCTTTTTTATTTGAGAATATTGCAATGATTCCTCCAGCAACCACGACAGCAAGTCGGCAGCGTCCACGGTCCACTCGATGGGTAGATGGAACTTGGAAGTAGTGGTCTCGTTTTCGTGAATGCTTCTGTGTTTCTTGAACTGTTTCTTTTGTGAAAGAGTGAAGGAAAATAAAAAAAGAATGATTTTTAACTCACAGTGAGGGCAGTTTTGTATTTTCCTCTATATAAAAAAAATATTAAAAAAAATAAAAGGGGTGGCCATGGCCTTCCCCTGTATCTACGTGGCTCCGCCACTGAATATGATCGAGTGTGTGTAAGTTATTGATTATGTGAGAGAATCTCTTTTACATTTCCGCAACGGTTTCACCATGCTTCATGTGAAAGAGATCAAACTCTTGCGTTAAGGTATTGATTCTAGCTAGTTTGACATCATTAGTTCCCTCGTGGGTGACTTGTAACGATTCCCACATTGCCTTAGCAGTAGCATAATGTGAGACACGAAAATACTCATCAGCCCTTAGAGATGATATAATCATGTTTCTAGTTTTCCAATCATAAGCATAATCTTTCTGATCTTTTTCATTCCATTGTGCTTTCGGTTTAAGTATGGTGACGTCCGCCTCATTGGTCATGGTTATATCCATAGGACCTTCGAGGATGATCTTCCATATTTTTCTACCAACAAAATTGATATGCACACGCATACAATCTTTCCAATAATTATAGTTTTCACCGGTAAAAATAGGCGCTCTATTGTACGCCCCTTTTGGATCGTTCTCCATTTTCTAAAAAGTTATATGTGAAACACTAGATAAATCGGCGCTCTGATACCACTTGTTAGACGATAGGATGGATTTAGAAGGGAGTTTGAATAGATCTTTTATTTAAAAAATTGCGCTTTTAAAATTGTTTTTAAACGGTGCGAAAGCTCCCAGAATCAAAATCGTCTTAACGATCTGTTATTGGAAGGATCAGATATGCGAAATCGAATTGACTAAAAATGAGGAGATTTAAATCAATACGATAGCCAATTAATCAAACGCTTAAATAATATCACTGAGTACTTACTACTTCCAATGACTTGTTTAAGATAAACTCAATAGTTTGTGTGTTTATCAATTTATCAAATGCTTGGTGTGCAAAATACACCAAGTTCAATTTTACTTAAATTGTAGTGGTGATGTTACTAGATAGCAATCAAAATGAATGCTATGAATTTTTAAGATACTTTTCAATCACTACAACTACGGTAAAACATATTCAAAAAACTAAATCACACAAACTATAGCAAATGAAAATAAAAGTGCGGAAAAAAAACAACACACGATTTGTTTAGGCAGTTCCTTTTGTCGTCCTCGTGTAGCGTCTGCCCCCAATTCTAGAATCTAGAATTAGGATATAAGATATTAAGTTGCAAAGTTTTACAAGAGAAGAAATAGTCACCAACACTCAATTTACAATTGTTAAATTTGATACTATGCTCTTCTCTTTCCTTGATTCGAGATGAATCAAGTATGTCAAACTCTTCAGATAAACCTCCGGTTACCGCTACTTGTTTGCATGCACACTGCGTTCCGCAAACCTTTCACTCGGCTGATTTCAATCGCAAGACGTTTGACCCCAAGTATTTCTTCGCAATCCTCCGGTTACCGTTACTTGATTGAGCAAACCAACATTTCCCAATCTTTTCACTCGGCTGAATCTATTGAAGCAAAAACTTGTGCAAAAACCCTTAAATCCTTAAGATCTTGGAGGATAAAACCCCAATGATTTTACTCAAGAAAAAACCCACAAATGCTCAACCCAAATCTCAATCTCAATCTTCAATTTGAACGTTATCAACACAGCTCTGCATTTTGATCAACAAAAATTGTTATGTGTAATTGTTGATGAATAGATGAGAGGCTGAAGATGATGAGCACGATGTGTATATCTTTCACTTTTCTTGTTGTATCCAAATGATGGAAACTAATCAATATATGGGAGTTGCCCAATAGTCAAGACCAAACAGCATAGTAGAAAATTTGGTGAAAAACAACGAGTGGTCGACCTATGCAGAAGGCCCAATCGACGCGAGCGAACTCGAGCTTGGTAGGTTGATGTTTAAAATAGCAATGCGTCGACCGCAACAGGACATGCATCGACGCAAACTACAAATATCCAACTCCTAGTATGTGTCGACAAGAAGGTTCGACGCCAGCAGTCCCGAGCTTGGTGCAATGATCTTCTACAATCCGTGAGTAGACCTAACTGAAGCATGAGTCGACGCAAGCAGAGAAAACTTCCAAAAATGCTTGTTTTCAAGGATTTTCATGCCACCCATTCTACTAGCAAGTTTTTCCATGGAGCCAACCTAGATAAAAGAGGTTTTGGCATCATTAAAACAAGGATAAAGGTACCTTGCCCTCATAATGAGGACCACCCGGACATTACAAAACCAATAATTCCTGGATGGCATGAATGATCTGAACAACTTCTTCGACTCTGATAACATGTAACTTGGGATATTTTAGAACTTTTTCAGTTTTTGTTTTATTTCCTTTTGGTAATATGATCCAAAGAAGAGTAATAGCTAGATATCATGAAAGTTCTTCCCTCTTTGTACTTCTCTTTTATTTAAATTAATGAATCAATTTGCTTATGTTGTTTCTCGTAATTTTGATTTGATACCTTACTAGTGCCATGATGAAAAAGAAAAGTCACCAGAAAAAGATTGAATAAAAGAGATCAACATTGAAACTCTTCTCTTTTTGTACTTTTCTTATGCTTATAACCCTAAAAAGGTTTAGAACAAAAACTTGATTTTAGATCTAGAAAATCTAATTATCTAGGCATTAAAGCTGGTGCCAAAGGTCATATTTTGTAAGACCTTCATAATAAACAAATATTCATATATAGACATTATATTCTATGAAAGCATCTACCCATACCTCTCAATTTTCACCAACCCTGAATCTACAACCAAAACAATTTCTAATGACTCATATGATTTTTATTTAAATTATCTTCATAACCATGCCCCTTTCTATTGCATCTAACACTCCCATACTCATGCACATTAACATTAACACTCCTACCACACATTCCTCAACACATAACTTTCTCACCAAACATCACCATTCCACCAACACTAAAACTTCCTACATTCCTAACACTAATACTAACACTGATACCTCACATGTTCCCATACATGTCCAAACTAAAAAACCTATCCCTTAATTTCACTATCATTAGGAAATCAGACAGAATCTCCAGAATTCTTATCTATCTCAAGGATTACCGCTATTCCCTTATTCAATGTACAACTCTTTCTACTTCTTTCCAACCATATATATATATATATATATATATATATATATATATATATATATATATATATATATATATATATATATATATATATATATACATACCTGTCTATTCTTTATCTGATATAGTTTCCTATGATAATTTATATACCTCTCATAGGTTGTTTAACTTAAAAATATCATCTATAGAGAAACTCACTTCCTATCCTACTATTATGCAGGACACTCATTGACAACTTGTTATCACCAATGAGTTAAAGTCTTTAACTGATAAAAACACTTGGACTCTAACCACCCTTCCCCCAAATAAAAGGGAAATAGGTTATAAGTGGATTTTTAAGATTAAATTCTGTCGATAATGGTGAAAGCCATGGTAAACTCAACAAATCGTAACAGATTGTAACTGAAAATATGGGCAAGAGAAGAATAGAATAACAGAAAAAGATAAACTGTAAAGTGTATTATTCATTCAATAGTGGTTCTTGATTACATAGGATAAGAGAATATATATACTAACACAAGAAACCAATCAGTAACTGCCAGTTAGGCAACTAACTTATCCTATTATATACAATGGGAAACTATATTATATACACATATAAACTATGATATCCAATATGCCCCCTCAAGTTGGACTGTGTATAGAGCAAAGTCCTAACTTGCTCATAATAGAGGAAAAAGCTGGAGAGTGTAAAGGCTTTGTAAAAGCATCTGCTAACTGGGCAGAAGTAGAAATAGGAAGTAAGTGAATGAGATTGGAAGATATTTTCTCCCTAGCAACATGGCAGTCCAATTCTATATGTTTGCTTCTTTCATGAAATGCAGGATTATGTGCTAAATATATAGCAGATTTGCTATCACAATAAACTGCGGCTGGTTGAGAGAAACTAATCTTCAAGTCATTGAACAAATATTGCAACCATTGAATCTCACAAGTGAGAGAAGCAAGAGCTCTATACTCGGCCTCAGTGGAAGAACGAGAAACCGTATTTTGCTTCTTTGATTTCCAACAAAGAAGAGACGATCCTAATATAACACAAAAGCCAGTCACAGATTTCCTTGTAGAGGGACATCTGGCCCAGTCAGAGTCAGCAAAAGCACACAGTTTCAAAGAGCTGGATGCATAGAATAGAATACCTTGAGCAGGAGAAGATTTTAAGAATCTCAACACTTTGGTGGCAGCCTGATAATGAGATTCAAAAGGCTTGCTAACAAACTGACTTAAGTGTTGTACCGCAAAAGAGATGTCAGGCCTAGTATTGGTGAGGTAAATTAATCTGCCAATTAATCTACGATACATGGTTGGGTCAGAAAGAGGTACACCATCAGTAGGAGAAAGCTTGATATTAGGATCAAAAGGGATAGAAGATGGCTTAGCAGCAAGAAACCCTGTATCCTGCAAAAGTTCAAGAATATATTTCCTTTGATTCATGAATATTCCCTTGGTAGATCTAGCAATCTCAAAACCCAAAAAAAATCTGAGTTTGCCTAAGTCCTTTATCTTGAACTGCTGGTCTAGAATGTGCTTGACCTGCTGGATTTCAGTCATAGAATTTCCAGAAATGACTATGTCATCAACATAGACAAGGATAGCAGTAAAGCATTTATTGTTAGATTTCACATATAATGAGTGGTCAGCTTGTGATTGAGACTAACCTAGAGAAATAAGAAAGGAAGACAATTTTGAGTACCACTGCCTGCTGGCCTGTTTAAGGCCATATAAAGACTTCTGCAGTTTACAAACCTGTGAAGGATTAGTAGTAGAAACACCAGGGGGAAGGGTCATATAGACTTCCTCATGAAGATCTCCATGAAGAAAAGCATTGTTAACGTCTAATTGTTCAAGAAACCATCCTTTGATGGCAGCAATGGCTAGAAGGACTCTAACAGTTGTTATTTTGGCAACAGGGGAAAAAGTGTCAAAATAGTCAATGCCCTCCATTTGAGTATAACCTTTAGCTACCAGCCTAGCTTTATACCTCTCAATGGAGCCATCTGCCTTATATTTAATCTTGTAAACCCACCTACATCCAATGGGAACTTTTCCTGGAGGGAGATCAACAATACTCCACGTTTGGTTTACTTCAAGAGCATTAAGTTCAGCATCCATGGCCTGTTTCCAGCAATCCAACTTAACAGCTTGGTTAAAGTTTTTGGGCTCAAGATTAGATGACACAGATGAACAAAAATGTTTGTAGGAGGGAGAACAATGTTCATAGCTAAGAACAGAAGAAAGAGGATATAAAGTGGTGGAATAGTGATTCGAATTAGATGTGGTAGAGTAGCAGTGATAGTCTTGTAAATACTGAGGGGGGTGAGATGACCTAGAGGAATGTCTAGTGGGTAATAGGGTAGGTTCAGAAGAGTTTTGAATTTCAGAATGCTCTAGGTCATGGGAGGGAGGCTCAGAGGGTAAAGTAGAAGGTGGATATGTGGACTGATTCACATCAGATAAGGGACTATCGGGTAAGGGGTTGTTGATGTCATTGAGGTGAGAATTGTCTGTATAAGGTACAGACTGTGAGGGTTCAGAATGGGAAGAGGGAGTAGACTGCTCAGATAAAGGTGAAAGAACAGGCTGTAAAGTAGCAGGATTAACAAGTTGGGAAGATGAGGCAGTGGTGTTGTCATTGGTAAGAGTGATGCTGTCAGATGAGTAGGACAGGTCAGTAGTACTATGCTGCTGACTTGAGAAAGGAGTTTGGGTTGAGGTAATGTGCTCATCAAGTTGTTGTGAGATATCAGTATGGTTATGGGGTGGGGTAGCAGTATGGTCACTGTCCTGTTTAAAGGGAAATGTGTTTTCATAGAAAACTACATTTCTGGAAACAAAAATACTGTGGTTTTGAAGGTCATAGAGAATAAAACCCTTTGTACCTTCCTTGAAACCTAGAAATACAGTTTTTCTGGCTCTAGGGTTAAACTTGGTTCTATGAGCTTGGAGAGTGGTAGCATAGGACAAGCAGCCAAAGACCTTAAGATGAATCAGAGAGGGAGGTTCTTTAAACAAGAGTTCATAAGGACTTTTATATTTGAGAAGAGGACTAGGTAATCTATTAATGAGATGGACAACATGTTGAATGCAGAAATTCCATAGCTTTAAAGGGGTGTTGGAATGAAAAAAGAGGGATCTAGCTACATTAAGGATATGCTGGTGTTTTCTTTCAACCACCCCATTTTGTTGGGGTGTCTCAACACAAGTCCTTTGATGGATAATGCCCTTTGAAAGGAGAAAATCAGTTAAAGCAATGAATTCTGTACCGTTATCTGACCTTAGACATTTAAGAGTAGTTTGAAATTGGTTTTCTATGTAAGCAATGAAATTGATGATGTTGTTTTTAGTTTGGTCTTTTGTTTTAAGGAAAATAACCCAAGTGTGTCTAGTAAAATCATCTACAAGGGTAAAAAAATATCTATGTCCTAGAGTAGATATTGTGGCAAAAGGACCCCAGAGGTCAGCATGCAATATATTGAAAGGTACAGTAGATTGAGAAACACTATTGGGGAAGGGGAGTTTTCTTTGTTTAGAAAAATGACAAGCATCACAAGCTACATTATCATTATTTTTGGAAGTAATGAAAGGGAAAATTTTTGAAATATGGCGTAAACCTATATTTGATATGTGTCCTAATCGTGAGTGCCACAAATCATATGTGTTGGAAGAAGCAGAATTACATGAATGTTTAGTAGAGAAACTAGAAGTTGTGGAGTCAAGAACATACAATCCCCTGTGCATGCTAGCTGTACCAATCATTTCCTTGGAATGATTCTGCACAATGTGACAATTATTAGCACTGAATTGAACATGTACATTGTTACAGTTAACAAGTTTAGCTATCGAGATGAGATTCACATGAAAACTAGGGACATAGAGAACATTGTGAAGAGTGAGGGTGGGTGAGACATCAATTATGCCAGAAATGGATGCTACAACTTGGGAACCATCAGGAAGGCTTACTGGTATAGGCACTATGTTCTTATGAGTACTAAACAAAGATAAGTCAAATGAAAAATGGTCAGTTGCACCAGTATCTAGAATCCAAAGAAAGGGGTTCTTACCAGTCACATTGGCTGAATTAGAGGCCATGACAAAGGGCGAAGTGGACACAGAATGAGCAGAGGAGTTAGGTTTGGATTGCTGGAGCAGAGCTAGGATGCTGTCATACTGTTCCTTAGTAAATCCAAAAGCAGGTGCAGCTGAACCCTCAGGAGAAGCAATGGACAATGGAGGCATTGTGAGCAGTAGTCTGTGCAGATGAAGATGATGAACTCCCTTGTGATTTGACCTTGTTCTTAAAACCAGGGGGTATCCATGCTTGATGAAGCAGGTTTCTACAGTGTGGTTAGTTCGACCACAGTGAGTGCACACTCTATTACTGCCTTTAGAGCCACTGTAATTCTGATTTCGAGGGCGAAACGAATTTGTACCCTGTCTAGGATTGGAATGGCCTTCATGTGTATGAACATGTAAGGCAGAAATCTCTTCAGAAGAACCTGCAGGAGGAACTATACCCGAAGCCAAGCAATCCATTTCGCGTTCTTGTTGAATAACAAGGGAAAAAGCTTTATTGATGTCGGGTAAAGGACTCATCATCA
Organism: Vicia villosa; assembly: GCF_029867415.1. NCBI lineage: Eukaryota > Viridiplantae > Streptophyta > Magnoliopsida > Fabales > Fabaceae > Vicia > Vicia villosa. The sequence goes on along the minus strand of NC_081180.1, from coordinate 98,175,165 downwards.
TAATCTGAGACTTTGAGTGAGCAAATTTCTCAGTTAATCCTTTTAGAAAACGAATAACGTAATCTTGCTCCCGATATTTCTTGATCGAAGCAATCGCACCACAGGAACATGGTATAGCACAGGAACAAAAAGGGATTGGTCTATAATTTTCTAACTCGTCCCACATAACTTTCAACTAAGTGAAATAGTTAGAGACGTCGAGAGTACCTTGTCGAAACTTGTACAAGTCTTCTTGAATGTCAGAGATGCGGAAGATATCGCCGTGAGAGAACCGAATCTGCAAGTTTTGCCATACCCCAGACGCCGTATCAATCCATAAGACGGATTTTGCAATTGATTCCGAAAGCGATCGTTGAATCCATGCGAGAACCATGGTGTTGCATCGAATCCATGGTGCATAGAGAGGATCTGACACCGGTGGCTTAGCTAGGGTTCCATCAATAAACTTCTCCTTGTTCTTAGAAATTAACGCGATGTGCATCGATCGCTTCCATGTATGGTAATTTTTGTCGGTGAGTGGTGGCGTGACAAGAACAATTGCTGGATTTTCGTTCGGGTGAAGATAATAGGGGTTTGCAGAATTGGTTGTGAAATCGGCATAACTCTGGGTAGCCATTGATGAAACAAGAAACAAAGAAAGAAAGAACGATCACAAAGAAGAAGAGGATGCGCGGAAAGAACGCAGAAGATGAAAATCGTTCACGAGAAATGGCTACCAGAGCTTCAATAGCTTTGATACCATGTCGATAATGGTGAAAGCCATGGTAAACTCAACAAATCGTAACAGATTGTAACTGAAAATATGGGCAAGAGAAGAATAGAATAACAGAAAAAGATAAACTGTAAAGTGTATTATTCATTCAATAGTGGTTCTTGATTACATAGGATAAGAGAATATATATACTAACACAAGAAACCAATCAGTAACTGCCAGCTAGGCAACTAACTTATCCTATTATATACAATGGGAAACTATATTATATACACATATAAACTATGATATCCAATAAATTCCATTCCAATGGTAACATATAAAGGTATAAATTCCGCTTTGTTGCTAAAGGTTTCAACCAAATTGAAGGTATTGATTTTTTTAGAAACTTTCAGTCTTGTTGACAACTATATGACTCTTCATCTCTATAGGTTGGGGACTTAGATGACGAAGTTTATATGAAATGTACCCCAAACCCAAATGTTCCTAACAAAGGTCTTGTTTGCAAATTGAATAAATTTATCTATGGTTTGAAATAAGTTAGTAGACAATGGAACCAAAAATTAACCACTACCATTATTTAGGATTCTAACAATCTAAATCTGATTATTCATTGTTCACTAAAAATCCTATTAACTCTTTTACTTGCATTCTTGTTTATGTATATGAATTTATTCTTGCACGGAGTTTCCTCAAAGAGATTAATAATATCAAACTCAGTTTGGACAAGTAATACAACATGAAGGACCTAGTTACACTTAAATACTTCATTGGCTTTGGAATTTCCAAGTCTTCAACAGACATAACATAACCCTCTTCCATAGAAAATACAGTTTAGATCTCGTACAACAAGTAGGACTTTTTGCTGCAAAATCGGCTTCAAGCCCCTTAGATCCAAGTTTGAAACTTCTCTCCCAGATCCATCTACCTACATAATCCTCATTAGTAACCTTTTATATTTAACTCATTCCAATCCTGATATAAGCTACTCTATATGCATATTGAGTTATGTACTTATCCAAACAACAATACACACCTATAAGTTGCAACCAGAGTTCATTGTTACATAAAAAATGCTGTAACCTTGGGCTTATTCTTCAAAGTTGATTCCAATCTCATTCTAATAGGTTTTACAGACACTAATTGGGGTGTTTGTCTTATCACAGGTAGATTCGCAACCGGTTTTAGCTTTTATCTAGGGGTTAATATCATTAGTTGGAAATGAAAAAAAGCTACAAGTGGTGTCCATGTTATCATCTTAAGTATAGTATCAAGCCCTTGCAAATATGTCCTATGAAGCTCAATGGTTTCTATATTTGCTGCAAGACTTCTCAATTCCTTATCCTCTGCCAGTTACAATTTTCTGTGACAACACAAGCATCATTTACATCGCTTCCAAACCAGTGCAGTTTTCCACGAAAGAACTAAATACATCAAAATGGTTTGTCACCTCATCCGTGACAAAATACAAGCCAATCTGATACACCTCATGCCTATAGAATCCAAGAATCAAGTTGCTGATCTTTTCATAAAACTTCTCCACCTTGGTCCATTCTAAGTTGTTTATCTTTTCACAAAACTTCTCCACCTTGGTCCATTCTCTAGTCTTGTTTTCAAACTTGAAATGATTAACATACATTTCAGTTTGTGAGATGTTAAAATATAAGGTCTCCTTTTATTTTATTTTGATTTTATTTTTGTTAAGTTAGTTTGTTAGAGATATTAAATTTGTTAGAGGATTTCTTGGCTCTGAACACTACTATATATATAAATACACTCTTTGTATTAAAATTTGATATTATTTTACTAGTCCAAATTCATAATAAAAAGCAAGGAAATATTCAAGCAGGGAAAAAATATCAAATCAAAATTTGAGTTAAGGGATTGAATCAAAATATGTTATAGCATCATTTAATGAATCTTGTGACTTAACAGTTCAAAAGTGTCAACACATAATTAGATGATAAATGTAAGAAGACAAAAAGAAAATCAAAATTAAACTACTATAGTTTGCCTTCAGAATTTACATCCAACTATATGAGTCTATCTATAAAATGACACCAAAAAAGGAGACGAAGAAACTCAAAAAAATGAAGATAAAAAATCAAAGTAAACCTTTTTTTTGTCCACGAGTGAGAAAATTAAAGGTAAAAAAAGTGAATTAGGCCTTGATTATTCTCACCATATACTTCACGACACACTCTTGTTTCGTGCCCAAACAACGTATACGAACAATGACAGTGTCAAAAGCTTTTTCCAGTCGAGGAGGTTCTTTACGTTTTCTTCCAAAAATGCAAGTCTGTCGTGGAACAAGTGTTCCATGCAGTATCAGATTCTCTCCATTGAGCTTCTCTCTGTGAATAATTTCTTTCATGCTTCTGTGAAAGCTTGTTTCGTCATCATTTTTCAAACTTAAACCACTTCCAGTTTGCATAAAGTGCTTCATTTTCAAAGGGCAAATCACTAGTTGGCAAAGGTCCTCTTGTAGTGACAGAAGGAGGAGGTAGCTTTTGCTTATATTTCTCTGCCATCATACCAGCCTCCAGAAATACTCTCTTTTGTTCGGCCAAAAAATTAACAAGAAGTTATTACACGCAATACAACTAAAACCATAGACGAAGATTTAATAGGAATCAGAGCTGTCTTTGAAGGCGTGCAAGGCGGGCTGTAGCACAGGGCTCAAAGTTTGACACGGTTAAACCGTGGCTAAAAAGGGCCTCATAGAATATTTTTCACGGTTAAACCATGACAAAATAGACCGACCCCATAATTGATTTGCCACACTTAAAATGTGGTTAACATGCATAGGGTTTTCGAAAACTTAAGACAGCCCTGATAGGATTAGAATAGAGAAATAAATAAATACCTCTCTATTTGAAAGAAAAAGCCCAGGTTCACTTTCAAGGTCTGCAATGCTGCATGATAAGAAAAATAACTTGACATTAGCAACACGTTCTTACCTAACAAAACAAGCTTTTATTTTCCACCATAAACAAAAAGGAAGTTAAAGTCAACAATTCATTACCTTAGAGAAATTTTATCGGGGAACATTGACCTCACAACAAGAACCTTAACCTCCTCATCGAGAGAAAGTATGTCGCTGACAGAAGTAACTTTGGCTCGCGTGATATTTGAAACATGCAGCAACCCACTGAAAAAAACCCAACAGGTTCATCCAATGAATGAAATCAACTTGAATTGAGTTATATTTTCAAGGGTTTGTTATCTATATCCGAATAGTTACTCACCTTCTGTGACTTTTTCCTATCTTAATCTGTGCACCATACGGAAATATCTTTTGTACTGTTCCGTCTATAACTGTCCCTTCGCGAAGATATAGTTTTTCCTGCACGTCATTTTGTACAAAAGGAATTTCAAAAGATAAAAAGGAGATATCAATACTTAGAAACTGCGGAACATTGATGCAAGAAACCAACGAAAAATCGGAAAAAGACACAAATTTGAATACTAACCCAAGCTTGTTTTTCACTAAGTACCAAAGAGTTTTTAGCTTCATCTATTCGAGTAATTTCTACGTACATTCGGTGTCCCACCTGCATAATTATAATAAGTATTCACAAGAGCTTATAAGATAAGCAACTATCCTGTTATGAAAAAACACCTTTTTTTTTGGCAAGAAGGAAGTTTCAAAACTGCAACTTACATTTTCTTTTAAGTCGGTAAAGCTATTTACTCTTGTCACAAGGTCAGCTTTAGGTAGGAATGCTCGCAAACCCTGCGCATCCAAATTCACGAAGAAATAAGCACTCACTCAAATGCCACGTGAACATAAACTTAAAGTCAATGAACAGACCTCAATTGTTGTTAACAAGCCGCCGGTATTCCATTCTGTAATTCTAACCTCAATAGGTTCATTGAGCTGTTGTATCTGCCCCAAACATTAAAAACAGAAGATTAAAACCACACCAGCATGAAAAGTGTTATTTGACTTTACGAAATTAAGATTACTAACAATGATAACGTCGCATTTATAAGTTCTACAAAATAGCTTATTTCAACTAGTCATTAGAATTAAAACTACCTAATCCAACCGATAAATTCAACATGGAATTTGCAAACATATAATATCTACTAAACTAGACATCGGATAAGGATAAAAAGGAATGAAAGAATGATAAAAACCTGCCTCACTCGACGCCAAGCAATCCGGTGAAAGAGTCTTCTAGTAGAAAGCAATGGCCTACCACTAAGGGTTCTACCTAAAACCTCGGCAAACAAAATGGTTCCGGTGTCTACAACAGGCCTTCCAGGCACTGATACTCCACTCATTACTTCATCATTCTTTACGATTGCCATCTTCCCTCGAACCGTAAAATCCTCTGCATCCCTATTCATATCACATAACAAACTCTCCATTTCTTTACCATTCAAAGGAAGCACTTCCTTGGTTAACATTGTACCTAGTAAATCTGCCCCAACATTCACATCAAGCTTGTTTTCATTACCAGAAACAACAACACCGACCACAAAATCCCCCGGTTTCGGCTCATAGTACTCAACATTAACCTTCTTATCATCTTCTTCTTGTTCCTTTTCTTCATCTTTTTCATTTTCATCATCTTCCTTTTCTTTCTCATCACTCACATTATCTTTCTCTTCAGAAACTTCCAATACCTCATTCTCTTCTTCGACTTCCTTCACATAATCCTTACTCCCTTTGAAAAACTTCAAAAACGGTGCCAAAGCCTCCTCTTTCGAAGGCTTCTCTTGCTCTTTCTCAACTTCTATAACAGGTGAAGGCTTGTTCAACAACTCAATGCCTTCAAGCTCTTGAATTTCGTCATCAATGGCTTCTCGAGATACATCACTGGAAACCCCATCAAACCCAGCATTCCTAGAGCAAAACTTGAAGTGGGCACCACTCAAAATCGAAACTTTCTTCGTAACCATTGAACCATGAGGTGTGGAAAGAACAATATTGGGAAAATAACAAAATTTGTGGGGTGTTAGAGAAACTAGTTTGTTTGAGTTTGTTAGAGGCTTCTTGCTGAAAATGAAGGAGTTGCAGGTGAAGAATAAGGAAGACTTACAAGGTTGAAGAAGAAAAAATGGCATCTTGGTATGGTGAAGCTGAACAAAGCATTACCTTTGGTTCTCAAGCATACAACATTGGTTTTGTTTTGTTTTATCCTTTTGAGGGTTCATTTCTCTTTTCTCAACCTTTCTTTTCTTCTCCTTATATTTCTACTTTCTTTTTTTCAATTTTAATAGCCAAATAAATAATCATGGGGTAGTTTGGGGAAATTCTTTAGACCGTTTATTTAAATTATACATTTTTTAGAGATAAAATGCAATTTTTTTTCTTTCTATTTTATATCAAAACTAATGAAATATATATATATATATATATATATATATATATATATATATATATATATATATATATATAGAGAGAGAGAGAGAGAGAGAGTAGTGTTATGATTGTAAAGGTTCTCATTTAAGGGGATGTCTTTAGACCGTCCCATAAGAGGTGATGTTGGAGTGTCGTCCAGAAGAGGTATCGCCTCGCTCCAAAACTTTCCTATTAGTCAGTCGTGAAAAATATGGGATATGACGTTTTTTGGGGAAGAGAAAAGTCAGGGTCAATAAATGATCCACGATTTTTTGAAAAATAGGGATTCAATGATCCACCATTGATTGAGTAGGCGGTGACCCTTTCCAAGAGAATCCTAGACCCTAGAGATCTCTATAAATACATCTCCCCTTAAGGGGAGAATGAGGGATCTTAAACCCTACATGAGCAGAACTCCTAAAACCACCATAAAACACCATCTTACAGGACTTCTCCCCGTCCTGGGTAAGCTCTAACCACCATATAACATAATATACCTACTAATGTCTCTAGGTCTCCTTGCCCTTGCATGGAGAACACACACTTGTAATTTTTTATCAATACAATGGCGCTTACCGCGAGGCTCCGGTAAAACTAACATGTGTCACACTTCTACTTTAACTCCCTCCAACTTACCTCTGAAGATGGGCGACAAAACAATAACCTACAACAAAAACACCATGGTTACAGGTTTCTCTGGTGGAGGTAACTCTAGATCTTCCTGGAGGAAATACACAAGGCAGATGTTTACAACAAATGTACTATCTCGTGGCTTCCCCAAAAGCTCCCAAGGGAAAGCGGGGGTTAACATCATCTTCTCTGAGGAGGATGCCCTCGACATCAATCCTCACAGTGATGATCACTTGGTCATCATTGTGCAACAGGGAACCTGGGACATCAAGCACATTTTGATAGATCCTGGCTGCTCTGTTGACGTCCTATTTGGAACACCTACCAGAAGCTGTAACTCGACCCAAACGACATAAAAATGTTCAATGGTTCTTTGACGGGGTTATCTGGCGAATAGGTGCCAATAATAGACCACACAACCCTGAAGACCACACACGGAGAGTGAGTTGATGCCAAGGCGATTGACGTCAGTTACCTCATTGTGGATGCCCTATCACCATATAAAATCAATCTTGGGCGACCAACTATCAACGCCATGGGAGTAATCGTATTCACTTTATATCTAACCCTAAAAATACCCGCTCCATAATGGGCGAGTTGGTACGATTCAGTGGGATCAACAAGCAGCTCGAGAGTGCTATTTAAGTAGCTTGGAGACAACCAGAGAAGAACTCGCCTTTGTTGACGTCCCTCTTTCCAAAGTTCCAAGTGCTAACTTCAAGTGTTGGGACTCCAGACTGGGCACAGAAGCGAAAAGGCTAGCGTTCACATAAGATTTGAAGGAGGTCCAAATAGGTCCTCACACTCATTTAGTGACGAAGATAGATACTCCATTATCCACGGAGGACGAGCAAAAACCACTCGAACAACTCATTAAGAATGTCGACCTAATCGCTTGGGCTCCCTCTAACATGCTAGAAATAGACACCAAAGTGGTAAGTCATCGCATCACCATCCACCATTCCGTAAGACCAGTGGCACAGAGGAAGCGGAAAGTTGACAAGGAAAAGAGGGGTGTAACACTCCAAATCTACCCAACGTTTATAAGAAAATCAGAGTACCAAAATTTTAACTTAAACTTGCGGTATTACATTTCAACTTAAAAACCAATGGCAAAATAACTCAATTATAACGGATACATAACAAGTAATAATTAGAAAAACTTTAAACAATTATTTAGTCTTCAAATAATTCAACACTAATAAAATATCTGCAGCGGATTCACAATGTTATTACTTCAAAAGAAATATAGCATCTTTTAAACAACTTATCAAACAACAACTTTTCAAAATAACGACTTAAGTTCAACTGGAAATAACATAAAATCAAATAAGCGTTCAATCTCCCCGAGTGCTACGTATCAGAGCGACGACACCAATAAACTACTAAGTCTTTACTCCTCGTTACCTGCACGTTACCAATATAAAGGCAACAACGAACAAATAAAGGGTGAGATATCGAATCATATAAACCAATGCATGATAAGTAATATATTAGATCTAAGGTTTATATAAATACTACTTTAGAGCAACACAAATACACAACTTCAATTCACAACATACAACTTATAAAATACGACTCAAATGCAACTCGGACTATGCACATGCATGTGGATCCATTGGAGCATAACTCCCAACTTAAAATCTGCCAGGTTATCGAGGCATCAACAAGGCATAAGTCTTCAACTTTCAACTTTTGGCAATCCAGACCAATGTGGTGAGCATAGAGCTCCAACTTAATAAATGCAAGTATGCGACTCAGTATGAACAACAAAATAACATTAGTATGATCAACTTAGAACAACATAATCAACTTAGAACAACATAACAACTTTCAACTTAGAACATAACAACTTGCAACATTGGCTAACGAGCCTTCAACTTATTATTGTCCGTCATTCGGAACAAATCAACTTATTTCAACAGTACCTGCAATTCAACGCAATCAACAAAAATAACTAACAACAATTATCTACTCGCATACACGAACCACCCCGACAAATTTCACTCGATTCCGGGCAACTAAAATACCGCTTAAACTACGAATGCTACCTATTCGGTACAATTTTTCTGTCTAATACTACCTACTGCCAAATAATCCTGCTACTATTTAATTAATCTGGATTTATATTCCTGTTAAGTTATTATTTTTCTTCTACCAAGATGCATACTTCCTGATACTAGAATTTCATTTGCTACAGTACTGCCGAATAATATTCTTCTGCCTACTCATGTCCAAGATTGCTACTAAATTATTCATCTGAAATGGCACCAATAGTGTTACTATACCAATATATATAGTTTCATGATACAATTGACAATTAATTTCCTACTGATTTTACTCAATTTCAACTCCTAAATATTTCTATATATATATATATATATATATATATATATATATATATATATATATATATATATGAATGTACTAACTACTTATGCCAATAATCTAATGGACAACAAGGTGCAAACAACAACCAAACCCGTGGCAAATTCCCCTCCCCATTAAAGCCTGAGGCGACCTCCCTCAGGGTGTCCTCCAAAGAAACTCTTATAATTGAATTATGGTATATATTTTGCTGTGGTTGTTAGTCGATAATGGTAAGGGTGAGATTTCTCCATTATTATGGGTTTGTATAATGATATGTAATGTGTAGCTACATGATTTAAGGATTTTGTTCTTTAATTTTATGTTTTTAACATGTTAGGTTTTGTTGAGAATCCATGAAATTGATGTTAGAAACATATTTTGATATTAGTAATTGGATTCTCACATTAATAACTGCTTATTATATGAACATAATCGTCTGCGTCAATTTGAATGATTGTTGAACATATGTGAGTGACTGCTATGTGTAATGTTTGCTAACCTGTAAAAAGGAGATATATCACATTGGTGTACATGCTGCTTTGGTTTAGATATACAGAATTACCGTAATATTGGTTTCTATTAGTTTATTCTATTTGGAAGCATGCTATGTATATTGCTTCTCACTCTCAGGTTTTTAATAGAACAATGGGTTGGTATATAATGTAGTGTGATATGCTTATGTTTTGATAGAGATGTTATTGGGATATAGCAATATTGATAAGGTGTGCCAATTTGACATACCGTAGCAAAAATTAATAATCACGTTCATGTTTCTAGTATAATGGGATTCAGATACTTGAACTTATGTTTTAAACTAAGAATTCTTTTTCAATTTTAATAATATATACTATTTTTAATAATAATAATAATATTAATAATAATGATTTAATATTATATGTATAATATTTTTAGGAGTTTTAAGTTAGAGATGAATATTTGTATTATTTAGTTAACTTAAGTGATTTTCAATTATATTAGAGTTGTCAATAGAGTTGTCAGAGTTGCTTCCGAAATAGTTAGAGTTAAATCTGATAAGCTGTAAAAATTAAAATTGAAAGTATTTTCTCTTTTAGAGTTTTTTTATTTTTACTTGAGTCAGACCATTAGCAAATTAAATTCATAAGAGTTACCCTTATATGTAAGAGTTGTCAATAGAATATTTTTGGGCACTTTAGAATTGTAGGGATTATTGTAGAGTTCCTTGGAAACTCTTTCGAGTTATAATTATATATTGTTATAACTTTTTACAAGTTAATAATATAGAATAAATTAATGAAATTATTTTGTTGAGATGTTTTAAATTTATAAAATGTTATTCTGGATTCTTTTGAGTTTTCGATATTGTTGACTACTGTTGGGTAGCGTTAAGGGCTGCTTGAAGTGATTTAAAGGATTAAAATTAATTTTAATTGATTTTATTAATTTTGATGATAGATTGTTGTGTATAGGCAAATGATGGTGTTGTGCCTGATTTTTATTTATTTTTAATTGAATACTTGTTGATTTTATAAGTATATTATTATGGTGGTTGGTCGATGGTGAGTATGTGATGTTGAATGATATTAATGTTGCTGTTGTGTTGTGGGATAATAGTTCGAGTAGGGTGAACTATTATCGTGGGTCAATGCATGTTGTTTATTGTCGGGATGAGACTTTAAATCTTATGTTGTTGCATTGATGTGTTTTGACATGCATTCATGATGTCGTTGTTGTTAATGAAAGTGACGAGTTGCAATCCGAGCAGGGTAGATTCGTAACTTGTCCCGAATCCGAGCAGGGTGGATTCGAGGTTCGAGCAGGGTGAACCCGGTTCCTGAGTGAACCAATTTTTGATGATACGGTACCACATGCATATGCATAGAGTTGCCTAGACGAGTTGTATTACATAGCGATTCATGTGCTCACTTGTTGAATTATAATTATTGAGTTATGATTGATTGGTGTGTTGGGCGCGAGAGTGTAATTGATACACTATGATTGAGATTATGTAGAATATATTATGTGTTGATACCTTACCTCGCAGTATTTGTCTTTGATTATTGATTGTGATTTCTCACCCCTTCTATTTGAATGTTACCCCTATGTTGGTGACGTGCAGGTAATCAGGAAAGAAGGTTAATTACCTTTGGTAGTTCGAGTCGGTGTCGTTGCTCTGATAGGTAACACTCGGGGGATGAACACTAATTGTTTTTGCTATTTAACTTGTTGTTGGATTCTTAAATTGTCCGTTGAAGTATTTTTACAGCTTGAAGCTGATTATGTTGGATTAAGATGCTATGATGTTTTTGAGTTGAATTATGATGAATTCCGCTGCTTAATTAAAAGTTGTTTTTGAAGACTAATTATGTCGTGTTCGCTTCATTCGAGTTAATAGTGTTATATATCTATTTGTTTAAATATGTAAACAATTTGGTTGATGTTTTCGAGTGTAGCATCCCATTTGGTGTTGCTTGATGTTTTAATAACTGTGACTGTTTATTTAATATAACAAATGGAGAAATGGGGTGTTACAGGGACACCATTGATGAAGAGGTGGGGAAATTATCTGACGTCAGGTTCATAAAGGAAACAAAATACCCCACATGACTGACCAACGTGGTTCTAGTACGAAAAGCTAACAACAGATGACACATGTGTGTAGATTTCACCGATCTGAAAGTCGTCTGCCCTAAAGATCCATACCCACTGCTAGACATCAATCTTCTCATCGACGAATCATCGGGATATAATATGTTGAGCATCATGGATGCGTACTCGGGATACAACCAGATGAGGATGGACCCCTTAGACTCATCCAAAACAACTTTTTTGTATAATATGTTTGTTTTATTCTATTTTTATGTTGGCTTAATTGCACTTTTAGTCCCCCTATTATTCATTTGTTAACTTTTTGGTCCCTCTATTTTAGAATCCGAAAATTTGGTCCCTCAACTTTGATTTTTTGAGGATTTAAGTCCTTGTTCAAATCTGAGTGGAATTTTTGATGACATGGCATATATTTTGATTATGTCTCAGATGCCAAGTCATTTACATTTTATTAATATTTAAGTTAATAATTTCCTATATAACTTAATAATTTTCTTAAACTTAATTTAATATTTATAAATCAAATACCATTAATTAAAATCATTATATAAGATCGTGAATGTTATTGAACCCTAACAATTATCTGTCGCCTCTCCTCTTTGTTCCTCTCAGGAAATCACGTTTTTCTTCTCCAAGATCCTTTGCTCGAAATCTCCAGATCCGTCGCTAATATTTCTTCTCCAGATCCTTTGCTCATTTTTCTTCTTCTTTTATCTTCTTCTCCAACCTATGTCTGAAAGAAGTTTTTCATTTGCCTCAACAAATCAATCTGCTTTAAGGAGAAGAGGGAGTAGATGTTGGTGTGGACTTAAATCACCATTGATGATATCTTGGACTTATGAGAATCCTGGAAGAAGATTTCATGGTTGTGGTAATTTTAAGGTGATGGGAAAAAAAGGATGCAACTATTTTGAATGGGTTGATGAAGACATGAGCAACCATTCAAAAGATGTGATTAGATATTTGAAAAACAAAAATGATGAGGCTATGGATTTAATTAGGAACACACAGAAAAATGAAGACTTGTTGAAGATGAAGATAAAGTTTATGGGTTATTTTCTGGGTTTGTCGATTGTGTTTATAATGCTTCTTGTGTGTGCCTTAGTTGCAACACATATTTTCAAATGAAGTATTATCGATGTATTTGTCAAAAATGCTTATGAGTAATTTCTATGGTTGTGTAATTTCTCTGAATTAGTGAAATGTAAAACATGGTATGCAGAATTGTTATTAATTGTTATGCAGAATTGTTACAATTGTTATGCAGAATTGTTATGGTTGTGTAAATTCTATGGAAACCATTATAACCATTAGTAAAACATGTTATGCAGAATTGTTATCCAATTATGAAAAGTGATATACATTAGTGAAAAGTGATATACATTAGTGAAAATTATAACTAGCAGTATAATTGTTATCCAATTCTAACAATTGTATAATTAGCAGTATAACTAGAATTGTTATCCAATTCTAACTAGCAGTATACCTAACAGAATTATAACTAGCAACAATAGAACCAGAATTATGCAGAATTTTACCAACCACAATTATAGAACCAGAATTTTATCAACAACACAATTATAAACCAGAATTATATCAACAACACAATTATATCAACAACACAATTATAGAATCAAAATTGTAACAGTAAAATACAACATAATTATAGAACCAGAATAACCAATTGTTATGCATAATTCTGAATATCCACCAGCAGCATAATTTTTAGCACCAAAATACACAAACAAGATACGGTATGACAGCAGAATTTTAAACCAATTCGAGCACTAGAATTTTAACAGTACAATAACAAAATACATTAACTAATATTGCAGTACTTTACTTTATCAAAATACATCAACATAACATAGGAATCAAGCTTATACTTTTGAGTTGGTTTTGGAGCTTGTGATCCTCCTTCTATAACAGTCTGTCCACCACCCATTGTCTTCCCTTTTTTATTACCACCTTTCGGTATTACTCTCTCAGCCGCCCTTTTTCCTTTGCATGTACGCTTGTTGTGTCCTATCTTTCCGCAATTTTGACATTTCATCGTTTGAAGTTTTCTTGGTAAAGTGTGTGTGCTTCTTGGATCATCATTTGTTTTGTTACGGTTCTTTTTTGGGCGGCCAATAGCTCTCCTCATGACCGGAGGTTGGATTGGTTCATTTCTGTCATTCGCCCATAGTTGTGGGCCATTTATGGCATCTCTAACTTGCAACTTATCCTTGAACATCATGCCTAACTCAAATTTCTTGCTATTTTTGAAAATTGGAAACCTCTTAGTCTCATCTTTAACATCACTTTCTGGGGGTGTTTGAAGCTCATCTGAATCAAAACTCTCGTTATTAGAAATTACATTATGACCTGAAGAATTCTGAGTTTGATCATTAGGCAACACTGTTGTCCAATCTACATCAACATCAGGGCCTAAGTCAATATCACTTTCATCCACATCCTCATCACTAGGCTTATAATCAGAATCTGTTTCACTTTCATCTAACACTGTTTAACTTTACAGGATGGTATATAAATTCTCCCTTATGGTGTATTCTAAGTCTGACAGTTTGTGACACTACTGGCCTACACAAAACATGTATAATAAACACCCATTAGGGACATGGAGTTGGGACCACAGAAAGAACTTTGTAATAAAATACTCATGAAATAAAGTTGGGACCACAAACAGAACATAGTAATAAAATACTCATCGAACAAATTTGGGACCACAAACAGAACATAGTAATAAAATACTCATCGAACAAATTTGGGACCACCAACAGAATTTTATGCTAAAATAACACCAACAAAGTAGCGCCACACAGTACCTTAACTTAAAACAACTCATTTAGCAAAACAAAAATGGCGCAACACCTTAATAAAAAACAGTTGAGACAACAACCACTTACCTCAATACATATGTTGGATTTGACATTGAAGATGATGTTCAGGCGAAATCACAGAAGCTTGATGACAGTTGAAACAAAGCCAAGCGTAGGAGACGAGCTTAATAGACGATAACATTTTGAATACCACCGATGATGGACGGTGATTTTCTGAAGAGGGTGATTTTCTGGAATGGACGGTGGTTTTCTAAAGAACGACGATGATGTATTGCAAGGAATTGAAATTGACTCATTCCAATTAGGGTTCACTTAAATAAATTAAGAAACCTAAATTGCTTATTTTTGTTATTATGAAATAAAAATATATTATGTAATTTTCAAAATCATTAAAATATATCAGAAATAAATAATGTGACTTGGCATCTGACACGTAATCAAAATATATGCCATGTCATCAAAAACTCCACTCAGATTTGAACAGGGACTTAAATTCTCAAAAAATCAAAGTTGAAGGACCAAATTTCCGGATTCTAAAATAGAGGGACCAAAAAGTTAACACATGAATAATAGGGGAACTAAAAGTGCAATTAAATCTTTTATGTTTTTTATTTTTATCTTTAATATCATATTTATAACTCGTAATTTAAACAAACAAACAATACCTATCTTTAACATTCAAGAACCAATAACAGCAACACGCGAACCCGTGTGAATGCACGAGTCAGTTACTAGTATTTTTGTAAAATATATTCAGAAAGCTTTAATTAACTTCACTCGTAATGAAATTTTACTTACATATGTGTCATATACTTGCTTGGTTTCTATTTATCATATTGATATAGTAAAGTAGGGCATGTTTTTGTTAGCTGAGCTTAAATTGAACAATTAGTTACATAAAAAATAATTTAAAAATAGTTGAGATTGAATGTGATCGGTAAAGTTAGATAGTTGTTTTCTTGTAAGAACTGTTATGCATTAAATGTTAATTATAGTTAGTATAGTAATTTGACATTAAGTTCATGTTTTATTTAGTGTTAGCGTGTTGGTAAGTGATTAGTTCAGTAGAGATTTGATAATTATTTAAATAAAAATTGGTGTAGAATAATTTTGGTTGTAATTGTTGAAGCAGGCATAACGGCAAGCAACAAAAGATTTGGAAATATTGATCCGGGAATTATCGTCCTCAGAGATGGTGAGAATGTCATTCAACAGTTTCTATGGTTTTGAACTTGGGTTTGAATGAAATAAATATAAGAACGGAAAAGTAAAATATATGAATAGAAAAAAATTCATTCTTCGGAAAGATAAGAGTTATCAAGATTTGTATATAATCTACTTATCACAAACTTAAACTTATCGACCAGTTATACTCAACCTACGATACTTGTCTATCGGTGCAGTTACCGTGCATAGATAAAAATCTATGCACCATGCATAGATTATTATGGACCCTTGGATTAAATTCTAGACATCAATTGTTATTATTCAATACTCAATACTCACCACTCAATACTCAATACTCAATACCGGATTAAAAGCATGATCCAATGGCTTATGTAGGCTTATGCATGGTGCATAAGTAAATCCTTATGCATATTAGCCAGAGCCCTTGTCTATGTTATCACGTATCTCTCACATAAGCGTCCATCTCTGGAGCACAAACGAGATCATCTCACAACTAAGGTTATCTCTAACGCGAAGCTGCAAGAACATTCGTATTCTCGCGTCGGCGATCTCTCGCGCGCCGCTCAAACACGAAAGCATTACGTACAGATACAAACAGTGAATGCTAGCTCTAAATCTATCTCTCGAGTTCAGAACCAACAGATTATCATCGTAGATAAGGATTCAAGAAGTTTATCTCTAAAGCAACCCAAATCCCCAGTATAGAGCAAAAATCTAAGACAACAATCAACATAGATTTGTAAAGCAAGTTTTATATAACGCCATGATCAACAAATATACATGAGTTCAAATTAAAATCATATACAAAACCTGTAACGCCCGGAAATATAAGTATATGCTTAATTTGGACGTTTGTGACGTTTATTGGAATTTTACCGTTTTTGGAGTCGTTTCAGTCGGTATTAGTTCGGGATGGCGGACTAATATTTTATTGAAGGTTTTCATATTTTTGGTACTAGAAATGTTAGTAAGGTAATATTCCGCGTTTTGGGGCGTTTGAACGATATTTGAGCGTAGGGGCATTTTGGTCATTTCCGCGGGATAGATATTTTATTTATAAGAAAGAAATATTGTGAGAAAGGAGAAAGGGATGGAAAGAAAAAGAAGAGAAAGAAAGAGAAGAGAGGAAGAAGAAGAGCAAAGAGGAAAAACAAGAGAAAGTGGAGGATTCTCAACCGAATCGATTGTCGATCGTCACAATAGCAAGGTAAGGGGGTGAATCTAATTTATCTTGGATGTATGATTCTTATAGTTTTGTTTTTGTTCTTGTTCTTGTTCTTGTTCTTCTTGTTCCAATTTCCACAATTTTCTTGTGTGGTCTTTGTTTGATCTAAGTTTGTTTGAGAATGATTGTATGATGATTAAATGATATCCTTGTTGTGTTATGGTGATTGATCATGTTTGTTTTCCATTTCTATGGCTTGATTGAGTGTGGATAAAATGTTAGGTTTTGAGATAGATTGATGAATCAACCATGAAAAGTTTGATGTTAGGTTGTTTCTATGGTTTGTATGTGTTGTATTGGTGTTATAATGATGTTTTGGAGTGGTTTTGGTGGGTATAAGAGGGTTGGAACCGTTCTGGTTCGTTCTGGTTTTTTCTGGGTTTACGCAGGTCCGCTGAGCGGAGGTGGGTCCGCTGAGCGGAGGTTCTTTTGCAGAAAAATCTCTGCGAAGGTCCGCTGAGCGGAGCTGAAGCGGACAACAGCATTTTCTGTTTTTCCAAAACTTTGAAACTTCGTAACTCTTGAACCGTAACTCCGATTTTGTCGCCGTTCGAAGCGTTGGAAAGCTAACGCAATGAACTATATTATTATCTAATTAAATGATTAATAGTATGTAGTATCCCATTATTTTTATTAGGATCAAGTGATGAGTTGTGTAGTATGTTCAATTATCCAAACTTTGAAACCTTGTAACTTTTGATTCGTAGCTTCGTTTCGTACGCCGTTCGAAGTGTTAGGAAGCTAGTTGGATGTTCTATATGATAGTATAGGCTTGGTTAGCTTGTTATTAATTAGTTATGAGGTGTTGTTGATGAAAAACACATAATTGTTTATATACGCGATATGATTGGTAAATAATCATAGTGCTTGGTTGCAATTGTTGATGATGTAGGATGTAGTAGTGGTTGGTTGATTTTCATAAATGGTTTTGTGAACTAGTGCATGATAAATCATGATGATGTGTTGTGTGAACGTTATCGTATTGATATGAGGTATGTGATTAATTGTCGATAACATGAGATCTTGTTCGTATAGGTTATGTATTAATGAATGTTCATTCTTGATATGTGACGATGTTTGGTTGTTTGTTATTAACATGATGTGTGGCCTTATGGCAAGTAATTGTTGTTATGAGAATGATGTATTATCATTGTTGAATTGTTGTTATTACAACTCGTTGATGATGTATTGATGGAGTTGTGGGCCAATGGCCAATATTAATTTGATGTGATGCAATTATGCGATCATTTATGCCGATGTGGCTAGTATGTTTTGACGGTGAATGTGCGCTGTGTGCTTATTAATGCCTGTGTGGTAATTATGGTGTGATATAATTGATAACGATGTTATTAATTGGTGATGTATCCTTTTGGATAGAATATAAACGGTGTAACGTGAGTATGTGACCGTGTTATATTGTTGATGATGTTGTTGTCGTGTAATAGAGTCATATATTTGCACAACATAACATTTCATTACGTTAATGGCGGAATGCTATTAACAGGTGGCCTGAATTGGCAATTATTACTAGTGGGGGCTTAATGCTCGGTAAAAAGGTGTATTTGCCCGAGTGGCAAGAGGTCATCAGTGGGGGCTAAATGCTCGATGACATTTAGTCGTAGCTTACTGCTCGACAAAGGTGTATTTTCCTGAGGGAAAGAAGTCCCAGCATAATGCTCGGCAAAGGTGTATTTGTCATAATGACAAGGAGGAGTTTTACTCCGGATTTGGTACCACATGCATATGCATAGTCGAGTCTCATTCATCATTGTCTGTCTGTATAATTTTATGTTATCATTCATGTGTCACATTACTTATATATTGATTGTGGTTGAATGAGTGGATTACTTTGTTGTATGATTCTTGATGATACTTGTTGGCATTACTATAATTGTCATGCTTTCATTATGAATTATATTCTCACCCTTCTGCTGATTTGATGCTTGAGTGGCATCCTGCAGATTAGCCGCTTTGGAAGTCTTTTGGAAGAGGTAGTTCTCCAGTTGGTCTTGTCGGTCGCTCTGATATGTAACACTGGGTAGTCGGGAGTCTGTTGTTATTTATTTGTATATGACTCTTTTGAACATGTATATGTGATAACGTGCCATTGTGTATTGTAAACACTTTATTTTGGAAAACTCCTCTTTGAGAGTGAGAGCTATACGTATATATATGTTCATATCTTCCGTGTGTTATGTATCATTTTATTGGCAGGTGTTGTATGCTTTTGGCATCGCTGATGTCCGTTTGTTTTCTAGGTGTTTGTTTGGTTACTTAGTGTAACATCCTAATTGTGTTGTATGAAATTTTAATACTCTGATATTTTCTTGCCTAAATGCTTTGGGTAGAATTGGGGTGTTACATTAGTGGTATCAGAGCAGGTCGGTTTGTCCGGCCAGTGTTGTCTAATGTTGTTTAATTCCTCAGTACGTGATAAGTGTGTGGAGCACTTTCAATACTTGTTGTGCCTCTAGTCGGTTGTATGCAGGAGTGGTTTGAAGCTAAGTGGGGGAGAAGATATGCTTCTCGGATATGTTTCAGTTGCAAGATGTTAGTATGCTATTGAGGGTGTCATACCCCAATTTTTGAACCTAAGATCCTATATCATTCATATCCCAATCATTAATCAAGAGCTTCACTTGGAAGTTTTGTTTATGGTGTTGCACTCACCTCATCAATAAGAGGGACCATCAAGCACCAGTGATTGTTTATCTTGTATGCATATTATACTAACCCAAATACCAAAAACATTGCTTTGTTTCTTTGTAGGCTTTTGTTTTGTAGGTACCAAGCCAAGACATGCAATAAACAAGGCATTTTTCAAATTTTTGACTGATGAAATCGATTTCCCTACTGGGTAAATCGATTTCCCTGCAGCAATCTTCAACAAAATCACATTCTGGATAGCATGAAATCGATTTCCCTCCTGGGTAAATCGATTTCCCTAGTGTATTTTGCGCCAAATTCTCTTCTGGAACAGAGTGAAATCGATTTCACTCCTGGGGAAATCGATTTCCTTCAGGCGAAATCCAAAAAATATAAGGAAGGAAGCTTGACATCATTTTGGCACCTTTTTATTTGATCATTGTACCAATTTTCCACCTCATCAAAATAATTCTCTTCATTAAACCCACTTAAACCCCATTTTACCACTTTTTACCATTTAATTGCCACTTTAATCATCAATTAAACACAAGCTAATTACCAAATGCAAAAAGACCAAACTACCACTACTCTTGCTCTCATCCTATAAATAGAGCCCACTGAAGGATAGAAAAACACTTAGAAAGGGGGGGATTGAATAAGTGTGACTTTAAATCTTGGACGATAAAAATAAATTGCACAATTATTTTTATCCTGGTTCGCTGTTAACGAAGCTACTCCAGTCCACCCCCGCAGAGATGATTTACCTCAACCTGAGGATTTAATCCACTAATCGCACGGATTACAATGGTTTTCCACTTAGTCCACGACTAAGTCTTCTAGAGTATTCTGATCACAACTTGATCACTCCAGGAACAACTGCTTAGACAACTTCTAAGACTTTTCTAGAGTCTACTGATCAACCTGATCACTCTAGTTACAAACTGCTCAGCCAACTGCTAAGACTTCCTAGAGTATACTGATCACACGATCACTCTAGTTCCTTACAACTTAATGTAATCTATTCAAGAGTTTACAAATGCTTCTTAAAAGCTATAATCACAAACTGTGATATTTCTCTTATCGTTTAAGCTTAATCTCACTAAGATATTACAACAGCAATGTAGTGAGTTGATGAAGATTCTGAGCTTTGATTTGAATAGCGTTTCAGCAAGTTTATTTTCGTTCAGAGTTGTTAAGAATTGGTAACCTTGCTTCTCATCAGAACTTCATATTTATAGGCGTTGAGAAGATGACCGTTGAGTGCATTTAATGCTTTGCGTGTTCCGTACAGCATTGCATTTAATGTTATACGCTTTTGTCAACTACCTCGAGCCTTGTTCACGCTGTGTCTACTGACGTTGCCTTTAGTAGCTTTAACGTTCCTTTTGTCAGTCAGCGTAGTCTGCCACCTGTACTTCCTTCTGATCTGATGTTTGTGAATACGACGTTTGAATATCATCAGAGTCAAAACAGCTTGGTGCATAGCATCTTCTGATCTTCTGATCTTGAAGTGCTTCTGTTGCGTGATACCATCTTCTGATCTTCAGTGCTTCTGATCTCATGTTCTTCTGATGCCATGTTCTGATTCTGCTTCGACCATCTTCTGATGTCTTGCCAGACCATGTTCTGATGTTGCATGCTGAACCATTTGAGACACAACTTCTGAGCGCTGAATTATGCGTACTCTTTATATATATTTCCTGAAAGGGAAATTGCATTGGATTAGAGTACCATATTATCTTAAGCAAAATTCATATTATTGTTATCATCAAAACTAAGATAATTGATAAGAACAAATCTTGTTCTAACAATCTCCCCCTTTTTGATGATGACAAAAACATATATAAATGATATGAATTTGCGATCAGAAAGAGTAGACGGCAAAAGACAAATTACACAGCTATAGCATAAGCATATGAATATGTCTCCCCCTGAGATTAACAATCTCCCCCTGAGATAAATAATCTCCCCCTGAAATAAATACTCGAAGAACTTTGATAAAAGACTTCCCTGATTATTTCGGTAGAGACGATCATATAAGCTTCTGCCTTCAGAGAATTCATAGCTTCTGACTTCTGCTTCCATTGGACAGCTTCAGAACTTGAATTTCTTTAGATCCTTAGAACACTCACAGCTTCTGATTCCTGCTTCCATCGTGGACAGCTTCAGAACTTGAATTTCTTTGATCTTCAGAACATTCACAGCTTCTGACTTCTGCTTCCATTCAGGACAGCTTCAGAACTTGAATTTCTTTGATCTTCAGAACATTCACAGCTTCTGATTTCTGCTTCCATTCAGGACAGCTTCAGAACTTGAGTTTTCTGGATCTTTTAGAACATTCACATCTTCTGATTTCTGCTTCCCTCGGATAGCTTCAGAACTTTGAATGTCTACCAATCATCACTTCATGCTAGATTTGTATCAGAACATTGTTGAATGTACCAGAGCATCATCAGAGCATCTCTACATCCTGAAATGTTACAGAACAAAAACTAAACGACAAAAGTCAGCATGAACGAGTTAGAACATAAAATGTATGTTTGAACACATTATATGTATCAGAGCCATATAGGCTGAAATAATGTATCAGAGCAAATAATGTATCAGAGCCATAACATTATATGTATCAGAGCAAATAGAATTTTGTCAGAACAGGATAGACAATGATATTCAAATTCGATTATCAGTGCTTCTGATTCATTCTTCTTTCTTGCTTCTGATCTCTGAAGCTTGACAGCACTCAGCTTGCTTCAGTTTCCAAGAGCTTATTCCTTTTACAGAATAACACTTCTTATGGTTTTGCTTCTGGTGTTTGCTTCTGAAGATTCACTTCACTTCTCTGTACCTGCAAAACACTTAAACCATATAGAACTTGCAGTTCTTGTTAGTGAATGTGTGGGGGCCTCTTTACCCAGCAACTGATAGATTTAATCAAATCATTTATCATTTATCTTCTCCCCCTTTTTGTCATAACATCAAAAAGAATATTTAAAAAGATTCAGATGCATAAAACGACAAATAGAATCACTGGAATGTAAATCAAAGAAACTTTTTCATTGATAATCAAAAAGGTTTACAAGACAGGAATGCAGGAAAACAGATGCAACAAGGAAAGGAAACTACAAAGACCAAAAGACTAAGATCCTAGCCTACGCAAAATCTGCGCCAGAACATCATGAATCCCGTCAGTGCTTGTAGCTTGCCTTGTCATGAAGGAACGAAACTCAGCATTGGCTGCTTCTTGCGCGTCCAAACGAGAAGCCAGCATAGCTTGATTCTGATGAAGAGTTCATGATGGGTTTGCAGAAAAATGAACAAGTAGGGTTTGATATGGAAGAGAGAGAGAGAAAAAAAAAAGTAGAGAAAGATGAGAGGGAAAGAGAAGAGTTTGAAGAGTATTTAAAAAGAAATAAAATGAAACGAATGATGACTAGCATTTAATGTTACGTGACGTGAGGAGAGATAATAAAGACAAATGAGGTGACTAGCACAGTTACCTATGGTCGGTGTCCCTTCAACTGCACGCACGTTTATCCACGAATAGTAACTACAGGTTTACCATCCCGAGATAAAACGTAACAGCTGTTTTGCTTTAAAAGAGGTTCTGAATCAACTTAGACAATGAAACGTTAGTAATAACCGAATCATAATTTCTAAAAGATTTCAATCAGAACTTCTGATTGGAAAATCACATTTCATTTCAGAAGATACTCATATATAAGAACTTCTCATCTTCTCATTCTGGGCATAGATCCATACTGATGTTCTTCAGAATGAATTTAAACCTATCTTCAGCCAGGGGTTTTGTAAAGATATCAGCCCATTGATGGTCTGTATCCACAAAGTTTAAAGAAATAACACCCTTCTGAACATAGTCCCTTATGAAATGATGTTTAATCTCAATATGTTTAGCTTTTGAATGAAGAATAGGATTCTTAGATAAACATATAGCAGAAGTATTATCACAGAATATAGGAATGTTACTCTCAAATATCTGATAATCTTCCAACTGACTCTTCATCCAGAGCATCTGTGTACTACAGCCAGCAGCAGCGACATATTCTGCTTCTGTTGTTGATAGAGCAATAGTTGCTTGCTTCTTGCTATACCAAGAGATCAAATGACTTCCAAGAAATTGGCAACTTCCTGAAGTACTTTTTCTTTCAATTCTGTCTCCAGCATAATCAGCATCACAGAATCCTACTAAGTTGTATTCTTTAGATTTTCTGTAAACTAAACCAACATTAGTAGTACCTTTCAGATACCTTAGAATTCTCTTAACAGCAGTTAAATGAGATTCTCTAGGATCTGATTGGAATCTAGCACACAAACAAACACTGAACAGAATGTCAGGTCTAGAAGCAGTCAAATATAGAAGAGATCCAATCATACCTCTGTATAACTTCTGATCTACCTTCTTACTTACCTCATCCTTACCTAGGATGCATGTTGGATGCATAGGAGTTTTGGCTTCTTTGCAGTCCAGAAGATTAAACTTCTTCAGAAGTTCCTTCACATACTTGGTTTGGTGAACATATGTTCCTTCTGATGTTTGATTTATTTGTATTCCAAGGAAATACTTGAGTTCCCCCATCATGCTCATTTCAAACTCAGCCTGCATAGACTTAGCAAACTCCTTTCCAAGTGTAGCATTAGATGTTCCAAAAATAATATCATCTACATATATTTGACAGATTAAAATATCCTTTTTAAAGGTTTTACAAAAGAGAGTAGTGTCCACTTTTCCTCTAGTGAAACCATTATCTAGAAGGAAAGAACTTAAGCGTTCATACCAAGCTCTGGGAGCTTGCTTCAATCCATATAATGATTTCTTTAGTTTAAACACATGATTCGGAGACATAGAGTCTTCAAAACCAGGAGGTTGATGGACATAAACTTCTTCATCTATATAACCATTTAAGAAGGCACTCTTAACATCCATCTGATAGAGAGTGATGTTATGTTGAGTGGCAAAAGAAATTAATAGACGAATAGACTCTAACCTGGCCACTGGTGCAAAGGTTTCTGTATAGTCAATCCCTTCTTGCTGACTATAACCCTGAGCCACCAATCTGGCTTTGTTCCTTACCACCTCACCTTTCTCACTGAGCTTGTTTCTGAAGACCCATTTTGTACCAATTATATTGAATCCATCTGGTCTAGGAACAAGATCCCAAACATCATTCCTTGTAAACTGATTCAGTTCTTCTTGCATAGCAATTATCCAGTCTGGATCTTCTAGAGCATGATCAACAGAAGTTGGCTCGATCAAAGATACAAGACCTAATTGACAGTCTGCATTGTTCTTAAGGAATGCTCTTGTTCTGATTGGATCATCCTTCTTTCCAAGAATGACATCTTCTGAATGACCAGAGATGAGTCTAGATGATCTTCTGACAGATGGTTCTTCAGAAATACTTAGATCTTCCAGAGAAGCTGATACTTGATCTTCAGATTCTTTGCTTCTGAGAAGCTCTGCTTCTGATGCATTGCTTCTTGGCTCAACAACTTCTGATATGTCAATATCATAACCTGCAAAATTATCAACCTGCTTTGGTTTTTCAGAACCAAGCTTATCATCAAACCTGATATTGATTGATTCTTCCACAATCAATGTTTCAGTATTGTATACTCTGTAGCCTTTTGAGCGTTCAGAATATCCAAGAAGAAAACATTTTTGAGCTTTGGAATCAAACTTACCAAGACGATCTTTAGTGTTCAGAATAAAACATACACATCCAAAAGGATGGAAATATGAAATGTTGGGCCTTTTATTCTTCCACAATTCATAGGGAGTCTTATTTAGAATAGGTCTGATAGAGATTCTATTCTGAATATAGCATGCAGTGTTTATTGCTTCTGCCCAGAAATGCTTAGCCATATTGGTTTCATTGATCATGGTTCTGGCCATTTCTTGCAGAGTCCTATTCTTTCGTTCTACAACCCCATTTTGCTGTGGAGTTCTAGGACAAGAGAAATCATGGGCAATACCATTTTCTTTGAAGAACTCTTCAAAGAATCTGTTCTCAAATTCACCACCATGATCACTTCTGACCTTTATGATTTTACACTCTTTTTCAGATTGAATCTGAATGCAGAAATCAAAGAACACTGAATGAGTCTCATCCTTGTGTTTCAAGAATTTTACCCACGTCCAGCGACTATAATCATCTACGATGACTAATCCATATTTCTTTCCTCTGACAGATGCTGTTTTGACTGGTCCAAACAGATCAATGTGCAAGAGTTCTAATGGCCTTGAGGTAGAAACAACATTCTTAGACTTGAATGCAGGTTTGGAGAACTTGCCCTTCTGACATGCTTCACAAAGAGCATCTGATTTGAATTTCAGATTAGGGAGTCCTCTGACAAGATTCAGTTTGTTAATCTGAGAGATCTTTCTCAAACTAGCATGACCTAATCTCCTGTGCCAGACCCACTGCTCTTCAGAAACAGACATAAGACAAGTCACCTTCTGACTCATAAGATCTTGCAGATCTGTCTTATAAATGTTGTTCTTCCTCTTGCCTGTAAATAGGATTGAGCCATCCTTCTGATTTACAGCCTTGCAAGACTTTTGATTGAAGATTATATCATAACCATTGTCACTTAATTGACTGATAGATAAGAGGTTATGAGTTAATCCTTCTACAAGAAGTACATTAGAAATGGAAGGAGAGTTACCAGACTTTATAGTTCCAGAGCCAATTATCTTGCCCTTCTGATCTCCTCCAAACTTGACTTCTCCTCCAGACTTAAGCACCAGGTCTTGGAACATAGACCTTCTTCCTGTCATGTGTCGTGAGCATCCAGAGTCCAGGTACCATGACATGTTGTGCTTTGTCCTTCTTGCAGCCAAGGATATCTGCAATAGGAATAATCTTATCCTTAGGTACCCACATTTTCTTGGGTCCTTTCTTGTTAGATTTTCTCAAGTTCTGATTGAACTTGGGTTTGACATAATAAGCAATAGGAGGAACAGCATGATAATTTTTAATATGAGTTTCATGATATTTCCTAGGTTGTGTCACATGCTTCTTTGTGTGTGTTATGTGAAAACTTTGTGCATGTGAAGTGTGCCTAATATCATGAGAGTGGCCATACTTGAACTGATCATACAATGGCTTGTATGTGAGTTTCATTTCATCAACAGGTTCAAGTTTGTATGGGGTTTCACCCTCATAACCAATGCCAACTCTTTTGTTTCCAGATACGGCATATATCATAGAAGCTAGCTGACTTCTGCCAATACTTCTAGATAAGAACTTCCTGAAACTTAAATCATATTCTTTCAGAATATGGTTTAGACTAGGAGTGGATTTTTCTGAATTAGAAGGAGATCCAACATCATTGGATAATTTTAAAAGTTTATCTTTCAATTCAGAATTTTCCAACTCAAGCCTCTTTGTTTCAAATTCAAATAGCTTTTTCAGCTTTTTGTATTTAATACAAATCTGAGACTTGGATTCCAGAAGTTCAGTTAATCCGGAAACTAACTCATCTCTAGTAAGTTCAGAAAATACCTCTTCAGAATCTGATTCTGATGTAGATTCTGATCCGTCATCTTCTGTCGCCATCAGCGCACAGTTAGCCTGCTCATCTTCTGAATCATCTTCTGACTCATCCCAGGTTGCCATAAGACCTTTCTTCTTATGAAACTTCTTCTTGGGATTCTCCTTCTGAAGATTTGGACATTCATTCCTGAAGTGTCCTGGTTCATTGCATTCATAGCACATGACCTTCTTCTTGTCAGATCTTCTGTCATCAGAAGATTCTCCATGTTCAAATCTCTTTGAACTTCTGAAGCCTCTGAACTTCCTTTGCTTGCTCTTCCAGAGTTGATTTACCCTTCTGGAAATCATGGACAGTTCATCTTCTTCTTCAGATTCTGATTCTTCAGGATCTTCTTCTTTGGCCTGAAAAGCGTTAGTGCATTTCTTGATATTAGATTTTAATGCAATAGATTTACCTTTCTTTTGAGGCTCATTTGCATCCAGCTCAATCTCATGGCTTCTCAAGGCACTGATCAGCTCTTCCAGAGAAACTTCATTCAGATTCTTTGCAATCTTGAATGCAGTCACCATAGGACCCCATCTTCTGGGTAAGCTTCTGATGATCTTCTTCACATGATCAGCCTTGGTGTATCCTTTGTCAAGAACTCTCAATCCAGCAGTCAGAGTTTGAAATCTCGAAAACATCTTTTCAATGTCTTCATCATCCTCCATCTTGAAGGCTTCATACTTCTGGATTAAGACAAGAGCTTTTGTCTCCTTGACTTGAGCATTTCCTTCATGAGTCATTTTCAAGGATTCATATATATCATAGGCTGTTTCCCTGTTTGATATTTTCTCATACTCAACATGAGAAATAGCATTCAGCAAAACAGTTCTGCATTTATGATGATTCCTGAAATGCTTCTTTTGATCATCATTCATTTCTTGCCTTGTCAGCTTTACGCCACTGGCATTTACTGGATGTTTGTAACCATCCATCAGAAGATCCCATAGATCACCATCTAGACCAAGAAAGTAACTTTCCAGTTTATCTTTCCAGTATTCAAAGTTTTCACCCTCAAATACCGGCGGTCTTGTATAACCATTGTTACCGTTGTATTGCTCAGCAGAGCCAGATGTAGATGCAGGTGGATTTGTCGGAGTTTCACCAGCCATCTTTTAAATGAAGCGTTTTTCTCTTCCTGAATCTTTTCTAAACACGGTTAAGTGCTTGCACCTTAGAACCGGCGCTCTGATACCAATTGAAGGATAGAAAAACACTTAGAAAGGGGGGGATTGAATAAGTGTGACTTTAAATCTTGGACGATAAAAATAAATTGCACAATTATTTTTATCCTGGTTCGCTGTTAACGAAGCTACTCCAGTCCACCCCCGCAGAGATGATTTACCTCAACCTGAGGATTTAATCCACTAATCGCACGGATTACAATGGTTTTCCACTTAGTCCACGACTAAGTCTTCTAGAGTATTCTGATCACAACTTGATCACTCCAGGAACAACTGCTTAGACAACTTCTAAGACTTTTCTAGAGTCTACTGATCAACCTGATCACTCTAGTTACAAACTGCTCAGCCAACTGCTAAGACTTCCTAGAGTATACTGATCACACGATCACTCTAGTTCCTTACAACTTAATGTAATCTATTCAAGAGTTTACAAATGCTTCTTAAAAGCTATAATCACAAACTGTGATATTTCTCTTATCGTTTAAGCTTAATCTCACTAAGATATTACAACAGCAATGTAGTGAGTTGATGAAGATTCTGAGCTTTGATTTGAATAGCGTTTCAGCAAGTTTATTTTCGTTCAGAGTTGTTAAGAATTGGTAACCTTGCTTCTCATCAGAACTTCATATTTATAGGCGTTGAGAAGATGACCGTTGAGTGCATTTAATGCTTTGCGTGTTCCGTACAGCATTGCATTTAATGTTATACGCTTTTGTCAACTACCTCGAGCCTTGTTCACGCTGTGTCTACTGACGTTGCCTTTAGTAGCTTTAACGTTCCTTTTGTCAGTCAGCGTAGTCTGCCACCTGTACTTCCTTCTGATCTGATGTTTGTGAATACGACGTTTGAATATCATCAGAGTCAAAACAGCTTGGTGCATAGCATCTTCTGATCTTCTGATCTTGAAGTGCTTCTGTTGCGTGATACCATCTTCTGATCTTCAGTGCTTCTGATCTCATGTTCTTCTGATGCCATGTTCTGATTCTGCTTCGACCATCTTCTGATGTCTTGCCAGACCATGTTCTGATGTTGCATGCTGAACCATTTGAGACACAACTTCTGAGCGCTGAATTATGCGTACTCTTTATATATATTTCCTGAAAGGGAAATTGCATTGGATTAGAGTACCATATTATCTTAAGCAAAATTCATATTATTGTTATCATCAAAACTAAGATAATTGATAAGAACAAATCTTGTTCTAACACCCACTACTCTCTCATTTCTCAAGCTTGGAGAGCCAAAGAATTGCTTGCAAATTCATTTCTCACCCTTTCCAAAACCCTCACCCAAAGTTCATTTTCATAAGATTAGTGAGATTCACATTGAATCTTGCTAATTTTGAACTAAGCCTCCTACATTTCACTCTTTTCTTTGTTTGATCATCTCCAAATTTGAAGGATCTACACACCTTGTGCTTGCTCTTGAAGCTACTCCAAAATCTTTGTTCAAGAAGTGGTAATTTGCTAGATCCATGATGTAGATCTTTATTGCTTGTGTTCAATGCATCTTTGATGCTATATTGATGATATTTGTTGGTTTTGTGATGGAAATTTCGTGCTCAAGTTGATGTGTGATCATAAGGTGTTTGTATATTTGTTCAAATCAAGTTTCATGCCTTTAAATGCTGTTTTTGCTGAAATTTACACTGAGGAAATCGATTTCCTTAAGGCTGAAATCGATTTCCTGCTGAACGTAACTTGTTTTTTTTGAAAACTGCACTATGGAAATCGATTTCCCCTGCATGAAATCGATTTCCAGCAGGCAGAATGTGGTTTTTTGCCTTTTTTGTGCTTGTTTTGGCTTCCTTCTTCCTACACTTCATTAATATCATTGGATCTAGGGTGTTGATAGGTTTGAAATGACCTAATCCACCAAAATGGATGAATGATATTAATGATAGTGTGAGTTGATTATCTTTTGTGTTTTCATTCTTATTTTCATCTTATTTTCCTTTTGATCGATGAAAGTCTTAATATCTTGAGAATTCTATGGATTCTTGATGAAGACTAGATCAATTTGTTTCCATTCTTATCTTTTCATCTTATTTCCTTTTGATCGATGAAAGTCTTATTACCTTGAGAATTCTATGGATTCTTGATAAAGACTAGATCAATTTGTTTTCATTCTTATTTTCTTTCATCTTATTTTCTCTTGATCGATGAAAGTCTTAATATCTTGAGAATTCTATGGATTCTTGATAAAGGCTAGATCATTTCTTCTTCTCCTTCTTATTTCTTTTGATTGATGATCTTGATACATGGAGAGTTCTCCTACATTTGTCCCGACTCGATAAAAGATCAAATATGGAAGAGAATTGTATGCGTTTGATTTATGACTTATGGAAATTTATCGTGTAGTCGCTATGATTTTATCAAGCTTCTGATAAGTTTCCATTGACCTTAAATCCGAGTACATCATTCACTCACCATCGATCTTCACTACTAACTTTGATAACATACTTGACAAGTTTCAAGATGGTTATCTTTAACATCTAACCACTAACTTTAATTTCCGCCATTTATTATACCGCTCTTTATATTTCTCGCTTTATCGCTTTATTTTATCATTTCATCATATTTACATTCCGCTATTTTCTCTTTGTCCACTTGGACATATGTTTATGCTTCCGCTATTTTCCTTTTGTCCACTTGGACCATACTTTACTTTTATGCTAAAACACTAATAAACAACCAAAAATCTAAAAAACACATAAGGCTCTCTTTGGACTATTGGTTACTATCCCTAGCATTTTGGAGATTTGGACTTATGGACCTAGTGCCTCTGGACTCTTATTCTGTTATTACTCTGCTGTTATTCTGTCTGTCTGGCATTGGATTGTTGTCTGTTTGTATGTGCAGGTATTTCCTTGAAAGCCCTTGATGGTTAATTCCAAGGCATTGAGATAAGGATTTTACCCGAAAACAGCCGTTACTCTGCCCGATTTTCGTCAGAATTTTTATGTGCTTAATGCAAAGTGGTGCTAAGATAATAAGTTCATCTAGATCCCCCAAGTGATAACTTTGGTTTGGTATTGATAAGTCCAAAGGATGGGAAATCTACCTTGGCTCTTAATGTCGAGTGTTGGCTTCTTCTTCGGTTAGACCGTTTCTTTCCTTAGCTTTTATTTTACGCAATAGGATAGCATCTTCATCTCCTCCCCTTCTTTAATTTTCAAAATCTTCTCCCTTTTTCCAAAACATTCTTATGTTTGCAACCTTTTCAAAACCTTTTTCTCAAAAAATATCTTTCGCCCTTAGTGGCTTTTCTTCAAAAGTTTAGACACCGTTAATTGTCGAAACGAGTGGTTATACCCCACGATTTTGAAATTGATTGATATAATGAGATATTTTCCGCGTGAGAGAGCTAGTGGCATACTCGTCGATTTTATCCGAGTTGGAGCCCTTCTTTCATTAGCGATGCAAAGAACTCGTTTGTTCTCATGCTCAAGATCAATGGCTGAGTATTTCTCTCCGACGACGATAAAGTGTTTATTCGTTTTTAAAAAATGTTTTCCCAAAAAAGCGGAACTACATTAGCTCTGACTTCTCCATTGCACCGAGGAGGTATGTAGGCCCAAAGCTTAACGCTTTGCCGAGCTTATTTTAAAAATAAAACAAACCCCTTTTTTAGCACACACACACACACACAGATTTTCAAAAAGGTTCCTGTGGAATACCACAGATATGAGGGGTGCTTAAAACCTTCCCCTCATATAATCAACACCCGTACCTGAGATCTCTTTCTTGTTTTAAAAACAAAACTTTGGGTTTTACGTTCTTTTCCCTTTTCCTTTGAAAAAATAAAGCGCGGTGGCGATTTCAAACGGAATATTGATTCGAGTCAATCCCATGGCTTCGATATCAGATTTTCCCCGCTACAGAAAAATGGCGACTTCACTGGGGATCCAGTTTTAAGTGTGTTAAGCCTATTTTTGTTTATCTGTGTGTTTTTATCTGTATATATTGTTGTGTGCTTTGTTTGTTTATCTTCTTTTTTTTCTTTTTGGTGCTCGATGGTTCCTCTGTGATGAGATAAAGTTCTAACCCGAACTTTGGTGAGTAACTTGAGATAGGAGGTGGTAAGATCAATAGTCGCATGTCAGGAGCAATCCTTACCATGAGCGTCATATGGTGGAACCCCAATCAGTGGAGGCCTCATGGAAGGTAGTAGAGGTTGTTACGAACCATCGTGATAACGCTATTACTTTCAATAGTGAGTGTCCGTAGAAGCTGAATGGCCTAGAACCTTTTTAACCAATCTAAGCCTTTTTAGGATGTAGTGCAGAAACAAGATCAAGTACCAATTTGAGCTTGTTGTCATGCGATACTACGCTCAGACGAGGTTTTTTTAGGCATATTATTAGCGCCCATGAGCAATTGTGCGTGCCGGTAATATCCGATAGAAGATTGAAAACTCTGGGAACCTTTGTAGAACCCGATTGGCAGGTACAAAATTCCCTAGAACACACCTTGTGGGATGGGTAGACCCATGGCTCCATGCTCGTGATGTCGAACCTAAGAACCTGGACTGTGTGATTTGATGTGATCTTGTGTGCTCTTGATTGTGATTGATGCATAAACCATGCATTCATGCATTCATAAAAATGACATTCACAAATGATTTTCAAGGAACTTAGAGACATTTTTTGTAAACATCACAGGTACCATGGATCAAAAGAGAAGCATCAGGAAGTACACTTTCCGGAATTCAAGTGCAAAGGAATTGAAAGAGCTAGCAACTTTGGTTCCTAATCTTGACAACTTCAAAAACCGTTATGGGAAATTGATCTCTATCTTGAAGACCAAAGTGGAAAAAGGGATTCTTGAGACTCTTGTGCAGTTTTATGACCCGGTTTATCATTGTTTCACCTTTCCCGATTATCAGCTTATGCCCACTTTGGAGGAGTATTCTTATTGGATTGGTTTGCCAGTTACGAATGATATACCGTTTAGTGGTCTGGAGAAAGAGCCTCAGGTTGATGAGATAGCAGAGCTTCTTCATTTGAAAATATCAGATGTGAAAGCAAACATGACTAAAAAAGGAGGAATTTGGGGGTTGACTTCCAAGTTCTTGATTGGAAAGGCTTCTATGTTGGCTAGTAAAGGAAGTATGATTGCTTTTGAGACATTTCTGGCCTTGCTCATCTATGGTTTGATACTCTTTCCCAACATTGACAACTTTGTCGATGTTAATGCTATTCGGATGTTCATGATTGGGAATCCTGTGCCTACTTTGCTTGGGGATACTTATCATTCCATTCACCATAGGAATGATAAGAAAGGTGGACTTATCAACTGTTGCACTCCGTTGCTCTATAAGTGGTTTATTTCACACTTACCTCAAGCTAAGAGTTTCTTGAACAATCCTGATGGTCTCTCATGGTCTCAGAAGATCATGCCTCTTACTAATGGGAATATCCATTGGTACAATCCTGCTTATGACATTGGTGAGATTATTGATAGTTGTGGAGAATTCCCTAATGTACCTCTTCTTGGTATACAAGGAGGAATTACCTACAACCCCATTCTTGCAAGGCGTCAATTTTGCTACCCCATGAAGGAGAGACCCGCTAATATTCTTGTGTCAGGAATCTTTTATCTTAATCAAGATGAAATTCGGATATGAGAAATCGGTTTGTGCGTGCTTGGCACCATGTTGATAGGAAGAGACATTTGGGAACGAAACAATGTGTTGCTCTCAAAGACTACACTGATTGGGTTCAAGCTAGAGCTCATACTTTTCAGATGCCTTATTTACTCGAGGAGCCTTCTCTACTCGTTACTCCACCATTGTCTTCCACTACTCCTGTTGAAAGTAGTGAAGAACATCTAGAGCTCGTGGCTAAGTTGAGAGCGGAAAGAGATGCTTTGGAGTTTGAGAACAAAGAGTTGAAGATACACTTGAAAGAAAAGGATGAAATGCTTGATATCCAAGATGGTTGGTTGATGGAAAAGGATGATCATATTCGTCATCAAGAAGAGTTACTTCAACAACATGGTGAAAAGCGAAAGAGACAACAAGAAGATTCAGTGGCATGGAAAGAGGTTGCTGATAAGCTGATAGTCGAGAATGCTCATTTGAAGGCCTTTTATGAAGATGAATTGGAGAAGCTCCGTAGGAAGCTGCAGAGAGGAGATGGATCTTCGTCAGAAGTGTTCCCTTCTAGTTTTTAGCTTTTCCTTTGTTTTGTAATTTTGGATCTTTGAATCCTTTTGTATGCTTTTCCATTACTAATGAAAGAATGTTGTTATGTTTTATGATGTTTTTTGCTAATGTTTACAATTAATGTCTTAAAAGTTCCTTGAAAACCAAAAATAAAAATCATTTGCATTGCATTTCATGCATCATTCTGCATTTTTGGTCTTGCTTCCGAGGATATTTCCAGAAGTCTTATTCAGTGTTCTTCATACAGAATCAAGCTGTCTCACCGGTATAACACTCGAGCTAACTGCAAGAAGAAGATGGAAGGTCTTGAACAAGAGAATCGTGAGCTACGTGAAGAGGTTGTTACTTTGAGATCTGGTGTGGATCGTCTCACTGCTCTAGTTGAGACATTGATGGCTGCTCAGAATCAGAATCAGAATCAGGTTCCTCCTCCCAATGCCCAAGCTCAGGGTCAGACCACTGTGATTTCTGAAATTGTTGCTACAACTATTCCTGTTGTTCCTGCTGGTGCTACTCAGCAACGTATGCCTAATGGATATCCCTGGGGCATGCCTGAAGGTTATTTGTCTGTTCCTGAGATGACTCGTCCGTTGACTCCTGTTATGGTCAACACATCTCCTATTGTTCATACTGGTCCTTTTGTCCCAGAGCCCATTTATGATGCTGCTCCAAGTGAAATTCATGACAGAATGGATGGTTTCCAAGATCAGTTTGAAGAATTGCAGAAAGAGATGAAAGCCTTGCATGGGAAAGAACTGTTTGGAAAGAATGTGCATGATCTTTGCCTTGTTCCCAATGTGAAAGTACCTGCTAAGTTCAAACTGCCTGAATTTGAGAAGTACAAAGGAAATTCCTGCCCTCAGGCACACCTGGTGATGTATATAAGGAAGATGTCCACTCACACTGATGATCAACTTTTGTTGATTCACTATTTCCAAGACAGTTTGACTGGAGCTGCTGACAAGTTCTCCTGCTCATAGGGATTCTTTGATGAAAATACTTGATCAAGCCTTTGTGGATCATGATGTGATGCTGGATCAGTTTAATGGGGTGGTGAGTAATATCACTGCATGTAACAACTTGAGCTTCAGTAATGAAGATTTGCCTGAGGAAGGAAGGAATCATAATTTGGCTTTGGACATCTCTGTCAGTTGCAAAGAGGACTCAATGTCCAATGTGTTGATCGATACTGGATCATCTCTGAATGTCATGCCAAAATCCACTCTTGCTAAGCTGTCTTATGGTGGTACACCAATGAGATTTAGCAATGTGATCGTCAAGGCTTTTGATGGATCGAAGAAATCAGTGGTAGGAGAGGTTGATTTGCCTATTGGTATTGGACCATTTGTCTTCAAGATTACTTTTCAAGTGATGGACATTTTCCCTGCATACAGTTGCTTATTGGGACGCCCATGGATCCATGAGGCTGGGGCAGTTACGTCAACTCTTCACCAAAAGTTGAAATTTGTGAAAGATGGAAAGATGGTTGTTGTGAATGGAGAACAAGCTTTGCTGATTAGTCATCTCTCTTCGTTCCGTACCATAGAAGCTGATGAGGTAGTCATTGGAACTGCATTCCAAGCCCTGTCTGTTAATGATGAAATCAAAAAGGATGAAGCTTCCATTGCCTCCTTCAAAGACGCTCAGCTGGTGGTTCAGAATGGACATTCAGGAGTCTGGGGACAAATGGTGAGTCTACAAGAGAACAGGAATAGAGCTGGTCTGGGATTTTCTACCTCAGACAAGTCTGTGATGAAGTCTGAATCTGCTTTTCGTCCCTATCAAGAAATGTTTCATAGTGCTGGGTTTCTACATCTGACTCTCCCAGAGGTGGATGCTATTGTTGAAGATGAATCAGAGCCAGAAGTGCCAAACTTTGTGACCCATGGAAAGATGATTAAGAACTGGATCACCATTGACATTCCTGAGTGTACTCATGTCTCAAAGTAATTTGCTTTTATGTTTTTCAAAATCCTTTCATTCTGCCCAAGATGAAAGTGAAGTTGTTGGGGCTGTTTTCTGTTCGTTTTAAGCATTAAAATCATCAATAAAAGTCATTTTGTTTCTGCATATACATGCCTTTTATCTTTTTGCTTTTTTCTGGAAAGTGGTAACACAAAAAACCTAAAAAAATGTTTTCATTTTTCCATAATCTGCACGATTACATATTTGCATATATCTTTCCTTTTCCTGAAATAATAATCATTTGTGCAGATTAATCAATAAAACCGTTGAAAGTAATGACCCTGCACCCTCTCCTAACTTCGAGTGTCCTGTGTATGAGGTGGAAGAAGAGAGTGATGAATGTATTCCTGATGAGATTTCCCGACTGCTTGAGCACGAGGAAGACACCATTCAGCCGTATAAAGAGCCATTAGAAGTCATCAACTTGGGTTCTGAAGAAGATAAAAAAGAAGTCAAGATTGGGGCACTGCTTGGTCAAGATGTTAAGAAGAGGATGGTAGAGCTTCTTAAAGAGTATGTTGACATTTTTGCGTGGTCCTACCAAGATATGCCTGGGTTGGACACAAATATTGTGGAGCACCGTTTGCCGTTGAAACCAGAATGTCCTCCTGTCAAGCAAAAGTTAAGAAGGAGTCATCCTGATATGGCAGAAAAGATTAAGAATGAGGTCTTGAAGCGGATTTACGCAGGTTTCCTTGTCACTTCTGTATATCCTCAATGGATTGCCAATATTGTGCCTGTTCCGAAGAAAGACGGAAAAGTTCGCATGTGTGTGGATTATAGAGATTTGAACAAAGCCAGTCCGAAAGATGATTTTCCTCTACCTCACATTGATATGTTGGTAGATAGCACGGCCAAGTTTGAGGTTTTCTCCTTTATGGATGGTTTTTCAGGATACAACCAGATTAAGATGGCACCTGAAGACATGGAAAAGACAACCTTTATCACACCCTGGGGAACATTCTGTTACAAAGTGATGCCATTTGGGTTAAAGAATGCTGGTGCGACATATCAGAGGGCCATGACTACTCTTTTCCATGATATGATGCACAAAGAAATTGAGGTTTATGTGGATGATATGATTGCCAAGTCCCAGTCAGAGGAAGGGCACATGGAGGATCTTTTAAAGTTGTTTCAGCGTTTGAGAAAGTATCGTCTCCGCTTAAATCCAAACAAATGCACTTTTGGTGTCCGTTCCGGAAAATTATTGGGTTTCGTTGTCAGTCAGAGAGGAATTGAAGTGGATCCTGATAAAGTTAAAGCAATTCAGGAAATGCCAGCACCTAAGACTGAGAAACAAGTGAGAGGTTTCCTCGGACGTTTGAATTATATCTCTAGGTTCATTTCCAATATGACTGCTACCTGTGAGCCAATCTTCAAGTTGTTAAAGAAAAATCAGGGATGTGTGTGGAATGAAGATTG